>NC_083224.1:9640702-9690702 GCF_032191835.1 Heteronotia binoei
AAGGCCACACCACCCTTTCTCCACTTCTTACGTGATTTCGGGCAGCAGGTGACTTGCTGACCTTTTGACAGGGGGTGGGGCGGCCCAGGAGAGCCCCAGGAGAACGAGGTCTGCTTGGGCTGGCTGGATCTCTAGCCAGCCCAAGCAGGCCTCGCTTGCCCGGGGCTCTCCTTTCTTGTGTCAAGTTGCTTTTGGCTGGTGGGGGGAGGGCATATGCTAATGAGTTATGCTAATGAGCTCTGCCACCTATTTTTCTACAAAACGACCCACAGTTTGAGAAGGATTGGCCACAGGTCACACCGTCACAATGTCGCTTTAAGAATACGCAAGTCCCACGACGGGTGGGAAAAGTTCAGCTCAGTTCCTCATGGGGGTGGACACGCCATCAGCCGATTCACCTGTGCCATTCAGGCTGCGGAACAGCTGTGGGCTGAGCTGGCAATGGCAAACGGCTAATTTCAGAGCCTTTGTGAAGACAATTGGCAGGTTGCACCTGGAACAGGAGCTGTGGGAGGGAGGGTGGGTTGGCATGGAGCTCTCTCTGCTGCTGTTCAGAGAAAGGGGGAAGCCTCTGAAGTTGGGTGGGATTAGAGATGTGAAGGCCCGGAAAAAAAAAAAACAGTTTTTTTTCCGTTTTTTTTTCCTGAAGCCTTTTTTGGGTTTTTTTTCCTGAAAAATTGGAAACATTGGGGAAAAAAGAAAAGAAAAAATAATTGATTGCGGAACGTTTTATTTTAACACGGCGGATAAAATATTTTAAGACAAGGTGTTCAAATAGTTTCCAAATCATTTCTAAAAAAAAAATACGTTATGGTATCAGCTTATTCTAATTTCTGCGCACTGAGGACGAGCAAGTCCTAAATCATGCCCATTTGTTGAAACTTAGACCTACACTCCCTTCTATACCCTTCCCCCCTCTTCAGTTCTTTTTATGAGAATGAGTTTTTTTTATTTTTATTTAATACTGTGGGGAGGAAATATGAATAAATGTTACTTCTGGATTTTTAAAAATTGTTTTGTGGAGGTTTTTTGGTCTGTTCCACATAAACGAATAAGCAGTTCAGGCGATCATTACGCCGTTTGTTACAGTTACAAATAAATGTTATTTTAAAAGTACATTCTGTTTGTAATAATTGTTTGGATATGCACTATGTTTTTTAATATGCTAGTTGTGATAATTTCGTGCCAAGTAAAATTGCTCATAGTCATATTTTACGTTCCTAAAGTAACAGAATGACTTTCAGTCTGGAAAAGAAAAAAGAAGTGCTAATGTAGCATTTTTTTTTCAATTTTTCCGAAAATTTCTGGTTTTTTTCTGGAAAAAATGCCTGGGTTTTTTTTCCCATTTTTTTCCGAAAAAACCTGGAAATTTCCGGAAAAATTGGGGAAAAAATGCTACAATAGCACTTCATTTTTTTCCAAGCTTCAAAATTTCCAGAAATTTTACATCTCTAGGTGGGATGCCATCTCACAGCAGAAAGCTCTCTGCATGAGCCCTGGAGGAAAGGATGAAAACCTCTCAGACTTATAGTTGCTAAACCTCCAGGTGGGACCTGGAGATCCCCGGGGGGGGAGACAGATGGTCAGATGGACCCAAATTAGAGTTACCAACTGTGTTAGGAAATTCCTGGAGATTTTCAGGGAGGGAAGAGCTAAGATTGCTGCCTGTGGGTGGGAAGGTTCCTAGAAATTGGGGGAGGCCGGAGTTCATCAGAAGAGCCCTTTTGCGGCCTAATACGCAACGGAGCTCCTGCTAGAATTCCACCCCTGGTCTGAGGTGACTCATAGCAGAAGGCAAATGATGCCGGCCTTGACGGAGACCCCCGTTTCTGCCTCTCCTTTGCAGCTCATCATCCCAGCCCTCATCGTCATCACCCTGGTGACCCACAACTTCCTGGTCTTCGCTTTCATGGTGGCTCTCGCCGGCTGCAGCCTCTCCGTTCTCTACTTGTTGCCATGGTGAGTGGAGGGGAAGTCCTGAACAATAGCGGGAACCCGTGTGCGGAGGGCGTGGGCCTGGAGTTTCCTGTGATCCTGCCTCGTGTTCTCCACGCCAGGAGCAAGGGGCTTTTTTCTGGGAAGCTGGAAAACTGTGAGCACTTTGGGATGTGAGAAAGGAAAAGAAACTGCTTTCCGTAAGACGAGGAAATCACAGATTTCACCGTGTCGGTAGAGTTGCCATTGTCTAGGGCAGGGGTGTCAAACGTTCGGCCCGGGGGCTGAATCAGGCCCCCGAGCAACCGGCTGCCGTCTTCTTCCTTCTCCCCTCTCTCTTGCTTCCTTCTGCATCACAGCTTGCTTTGCCAGGCTCGCACAGGAGCTACGGAACAAAGCCTCTCTTTTCTCCATTGGCTGAGGCAGGTATACCTGAAAGACATTTTAGCAGATACGTTGGGCTGTGCTGATTCAGGCAAAGTCCACAAACGTTTAAATGACACTTGTTCTGAGGTAACTTTAACGGTTGCTAGATTTCTTCAACGGGCCATGGAAATACGACAGAGAATGGTTCTGGAATGACCACATTTTGTTTGTTTTCATTATTTAATTTGGCTAAACTTGACTCATATACGTTTTACTTATTTTATGTATATTAGCTCCCTACGTACTCTATTATCTAGGATTTTATATTATTTATATTGCTATTTTACTGCTAAAGCTGTTTTATGCCAATAAAGGCTTGCTGCTGCCGCTGCATTACAACACATTGGCTGAGGCTCCTCCCTTGGGGAGCTACAAAGGAAGCTCTGGCTCTTTCCTTCCTTCCCCAGGCGAACGGGAAGGGGAGGTGCCTCAGCCAATAGAAGGAAGAGAGGCTTGATAGAGGTTTACAAGATAATGCATGGGATGGAAAAAGTAGAGAAAGAAGTACTTTTCTCCCTTTCTCACAATACGAGAACTCGTGGGCATTCGATGAAATTGCTGAGCAGGCAGGTTAAAACGGATAAAAGGAAGTCCTTCTTCACCCAAAGGGTGATTGGCATGTGGAATTCACTGCCACAGGAGGTGGTGGCGGCCACAAGCATAGCCACCTTCAAGAGGGGTTTAGATAAAAATATGGAGCAGAGGTCCATCAGTGGCTATTAGCCACAGTGTGTGTGTATGTATAAAATTTTTTGCCACTGTGTGACACAGAGTGTTGGACTGGATGGGCCATTGGCCTGATCTAACAGGGCTTCTCTTATGTTCTTATGTGACACAGAGCGTTGGACTGGATGGGCCATTGGCCTGATCCAACAGGGCTTCTCTTATGTTCTTATGTGACACAGAGCGTTGGACTGGATGGGCCATTGGCCTGATCCAACAGGGCTTCTCTTATGTTCTTATGTGACACAGAGTGGTGGACTGGATGGGCCATTGGCCTGATCAAACAGGGCTTCTCTTATGTGACACAGAGTGTTGGACTGGAGGGGCCATTGGCCTGATCCAACATGGCTTCTCTTATGTTCTTATGTGACACAGAGTGTTGGACTGGAGAGGCCATTGGCCTGATCCAACATGGCTTCTCTTATGTTCTTATGTGACGCAGAGTGTTGGACTGGAGGGGCCACTGGCCTGATCCAACAGGGCTTCTCTTATGTTCTTATGTGACGCAGAGTGTTGGACTGGAGGGGCCACTGGCCTGATCCAACAGGGCTTCTCTTACGTTCTTATGTGACACAGAGTGTTGGACTGGAGGGGCCACTGGCCTGATCCAACATGGCTTCTCTTATGTTCTTATGGCTCAGCAGCTCTGCTTTGCAATTGAGGGAGCCTGGGTTTCACAGGAGAGCTACAAAGCAAGCTCCTTTAAGGCCAACCAAGTGCTAATGTTTTGAGCACGTTTTATTTTTAAAGTTTTAAAAAATCTTTGTGTTTGTGTCCTTTATAACGTTTATATCTCCGCTGCCCGGCGTTGCATTTTATGACACTCATAACCTGGCGTGACAAGGTCTCATTTGTTTCAGATCTGGCCCTCTTAACAAATGAGTACAACACCCCTTGTCTAGGGGCAGCTGCTAAAGAGAGCCACGGCGGTTCTTGTGACAAATGACAAAGAATAACTTATCAACATAGCCCTTTATAAATTGATACCAAGTGATACGAAACTGAAGCGGAGGTACTCCAATGTGATCCAGTAGAACTGCTTTGGTTTTGTATCACCGGGTATCAAGTTATAAAGGATTATGTTGATAAGTGATTCTTTGTAATCTGACACAAGAACTGCTGCGGTTTTCTTTAGTAGCAGTTAGATATTGTTCGTTTCTAGGGGCAGCCCTGACTTCTCCAGGAATTGCAACTGAGCACCGGACTAGAGAAATCCAGCACTGTTTGCAAAATGGGCATCTGACCTGTGGAACTCACTGCCACAAGATGGTGTGAGTGCCTCTGCCGTTGATGGACTTCAGCGGGGCTGCTCGTGTTTCTGGAGGACCAGTCTATGGTGGTTATCAGCCAAGGATGGGTTCAGTGGCAGAACGGACTAGAGCAGAGGTGGCCAAACTGCGGCTCAGGAGCCACATGTGGCTCTTTCGCGCATATTGTACAGCTCTCAAAACCCCCACCGCCCCGTTGGCTAGTTTGGAGAAAGCATTTCTCTCTTTAAATCGCTTCTCCAAGCCAAGACAACTGACATGAGTGGCTTGGAAAATGCATTTAAAGTTAAAGTTGCTTTAAATGCATTTTTCAAGCCACTCGTGTCAGTTGTCTTGGCTTGGAGAAGTGACACTGTCTTAGTTTATTGATAATCCGTTGCGCTCATGGATGGAACAAGTTAAAGTTGCTTTCTTTCTGCCTCTCCTCCCTCCATCTGTTTCTTTCCTTCTGCTCTCTCTCTTCCTCCCTCTTTCCCTTCCTTTCTCTTTTTCTTCCTTCCTTCCTTCCTTCCTTCCTTCCTTCCTTTCTTTCTTTCTTTCTTTCTTTCTTTCTTTCTTTCTTTCTTTCTTTCTTTCTTTCTTTCTTTCTCTCTCTCTTTCTCTCTCTCTCTCTTTCTCTCTCTTTCTCTCTCTCTCTCTCTTTCTCTCTCTCTCTTTCTTTCTCTCTTCCTTCCTTCCTTCCTTCCTCCGCCCCCCCCCCCCCCCGGTGCTCATGTCTTGTGACTCTCAAGCATCTGACATTTATTCTATGTGGCTCTTACGTTGAGCAAATTTGGCCACCCCTGGACCAGAACCTAGATGGGCCATTGGTAGAATCCAGCAAGATCACCCTTACGCTCCAGCTTGTGGTGCTGAAGGAAATTGCTGACATGTCCCAGCAGACTTATGACAACCCTTCAAGGGCAGTTCAAGGCAAGAGACATGCAGAGTTTTGCCCCTGCCTACTTCTGCCTAGCAATCTTTGACTTCCTTGGCCATCTCCCATCCAAGTACTGACCTGGCTTAGCTTTCGAGATCTGCTGAGATCAGACCAGCCTGGGCCAATCCAGGTCAGGGCAGACAAACAGAGGTGGTTGGCCATTGCCTGCCTCTGCATAGCAACCTTGGACTCCCTTGACCATCTCCCATCCAAGTACTCCCCAGGGCTGACCTGGCTTAGCTTCTGATGAGATCGGGCTAGCCTGGTCCAACCAAGTCAGGGCAGTTAAACGGAGGTAGTTTGCCATTGCTTGCCTCTGCTTAGCGACCCTAGACTTTTGGGTGGTCTCCCATCCACGTAATCACCAGAGCTGACCCTTCTTAGCTTCTGACATCTGATGAGATCGGGCTAGCCTGCGCCAATCCAGGTCGTGCCATACAAACAGAGGTGGTTTACCGCTGCCTGCTGTCAAGCATAGGAGTTTCAAAAGAACCAAACGAGGATTTGGATACAAAGTCTTAGTTTATTGATAATCTGTTGTGCTCATGGAGGTTGAAAGCGATACAGTATAACACATAGCAGCTGGCTTCAAGGGATACATCAAAGAGATACTAGAGATTGCTAGGAATTCTAACATAGGCATGTGAAAAGCTACTATTATGGGTTTGGCTATCTTTTGCGGTTAGCAACATCCTGGGTCCCAGGCTCAGGCCTGGGAATTGTCCTGGGGAGGCACTATCTTCAAAGCGGGCATTCCTGTATTTGTTACCAGAGGTGTGAACTAGAGAATAGGTTACATAGCTTTGATATGCACCAGCAAAGTAAGAGACTAAATAATACAGCTTTATATTAGGAATACCGTATTTTTCGCTCCGTAAGACACACTCCCCCCCCCAAAAAAAAGTGGGGGGGGGAAGTGTGTGCGTCTTATGGAGGGAATACTGCAAAAAGGGGGCGTGGCCAAGGGCGAGCGCGTGACGGCGGGTGGGAGGGTCCAATCCGCATGCGTGTGATGGCGAGCGGGAGGGTCCAATCTGTGCGTGCCCCTCCCCTCCGCGAGGTGGGGCCAAGAGCGCTGAGGGGGTCCAGCTCGGGTCGCGTGACGCCGCCACCGCCAGTCTGAGGCTGACACGGGGCTGCGGGAACCCTGCGCTTCCTTGCGAGTAGGAGCCCCGGGGCTGGGAGACTTGGGGGCTGGGAAGAAGGCAACGCGTGTCGGAGAAAGGAGCTGCAGGGCAGCGCAGGAGGGCTTTGCAGTCCTGCATAGAGTTTCTCCCGCCCCGGGCCTCTTACACTATTTGGTTCAGAATATTTTTTTCCTGTTTTCCTCCTCTAAAAACTAGATGCGAAAGATACGGTAACTTGTATGCTGGACACCTGCCCCTGCGTAGCAACCCTGGGCTTCCTTGGTGGTTTCCCATCCACGTAATGACCGCAGTCAACCCTGCTTAGCTTGAGATCAAACTAGCCTGGGCCATCCCGGTCAGGAATTCATCGGCGTAAATTGAGTCAAGTAGCCTGAGCCATCTGCTAGATCGGGGGTGGCCAGACTTGCTTGACGTAAAAGCCGCAAAGAATAAAGGCCGGACGTCTGAGAGCCACTCGACAGGAAGGGGAGGGAGGCAAAGAGATGGCAGGAGGCTGAAGGAGGGAGAGGCGGAAAGAAGGTGACTTTAATTTAAATGCATTCTCCAAGCCTGCTTCGCTCCTGAGATCCAATGAGGTTGGGCTAGCCCGAGCCGCACAATGCCGGCTCTGGGGCCGTCACATCCGTGAAGAGGCCTGCCTGTCGTTCACTCCCGCTCTCTCTCGCTCCCAGGTCGATGCTTCCGGACGCAGTGGATGACTTCAGACTCCGGAACCCCACCTGCCTCAACCTGGAAGCCTTTTTCTACTCCTTCTACGTCTTCTTCAACAAGTTCGCCGGAGGGCTTTCTCTCGGCGTTTCGACCATGAGCTTGCAGTGAGCTGCTCTGCTATTTTTTAAAAGTAGTTGAATATTGTGAAAACTACGTTGGGTAAACGGCTCACTGGAAAGGAGCAAATGTCGGAACTGGTTTGGTGTAGCGGTAAAGTGTGTGGACTCTTATCTGGGAGAACCGGGTTTGATTCCCCACTCCTCCGCTTGCAGCTGCTGGAGTAGCCTTGGGTCAGCCGTAGTTCTTTTATCAGGGAGAACTGGGTTTGATTCCCCACTCCTCCACTTGCAGCTGCTGGAATGGCCTTGGGTCAGCCATAGCTCTCACAGAGCTGTCCTTGAAAGGGCAGCTGCTGTGAGAGCCCTCTCAGCCCCATGCACTTCACAGGGTGTCTGTTGTGGGGGAGGAAGATATAGGAGATTGTAAGTGCTCTGAGTCTCTGATTCAGAGAGAAGGGCGGGGTATAAATCTACAGTCTTCTTCTTAGGTACAAGGACTCTTATCTAGAGAACCAAGTTTGATTCCCCACTCCTCCACTTGCAGCTACTGGGATGGCTTTGGGTCAGCCACAGCTCTGGCAGAGGTTGCCCTTGAAAGGGCAGCTGCTGTGAGAGCCCTCTCAGCCCAACCCACCTCACAGGGTGTCTTTTGTGGGGGAGGAAGATATAGGTGATAGTAAGCCGCTCTGAGTCCCCGATTCAGAGAGAAGGGCAGGGTATAAATCTGCAATTCTTCTTCTTATCTGGCAGAACTGGGTTGGATTCCCCACTCCTCCACTTGCACCTGCTAGCATGGTCTTGGGTCAGCCACAGCTCTGGCAGAGGTTGTCCATGAAAGGGCAGCTGCTGGGAGAGCCCTCTCTGCCCCACCCACCTCACAGGGTGTCTGTTGTGGGGAGGAAGGGAAAGGAGATTGTGAGCCGCTCTGAGACTCTGTCCTTGAAAGGGCAGCTGCTGTGAGAGCCCTCTCAGCCCCACCCACCTCACAGGGTGTCTGTTGTGGGGGAGGAAGATATAGGAGATAGTAAGCCGCTCTAAGTCTCTGATTCAGGGAGAAGGGCAGGGTATAAATCTTCTTCTTCTCCTCGTCCTCCTACTCCTTCCAGCAGGGGTGGTCAAATGTGCTTATCATAAGAGCCATGTAGAATAAATGTCAGATGAACATGAACATATGAAGCTGCCTTATACTGAATCAGACCCTTGGTCCATCAAAGTCAGTATTGTCTTCTCAGACTGGCAGCGGCTCTCCAGTGTCTCAAGCGGAGGTTTTTCACACCTATTTGCCTGGTCCCTTTTTTGGAGATGCCAGGGATTG
This sequence comes from Heteronotia binoei, assembly GCF_032191835.1. NCBI lineage: Eukaryota > Metazoa > Chordata > Lepidosauria > Squamata > Gekkonidae > Heteronotia > Heteronotia binoei. The sequence continues at coordinate 9,649,207 of NC_083224.1, forward strand.
AACCTGGGACCTTCTGCTTCCCAAGCAGATGCTCTACCACTGATCCACTGTCCCTCCCCAAATGTTTGAGAGCCGCAAGACCTGAAGGAAGGAAAATAGATGGGGAGGGAGAGGAGTAAAGAAAGCAATTTTAACTTGAAATGCATTGCCCAAGCTACCAGCTAAGTTGACTTGGAGAAGGGAGGGACGGTGGCTCAGTGGTAGAGCATCTGCTTGGGAAGCAGAAGGTCCCAGGTTCAATCCCCGGCATCTCCAAAAAAGGGTCCGGGCAAATAGGTGTGAAAAACCTCAGCTTGAGACCCTGGAGAGCCACTGCCGGTCTGAGAAGACAATACTGACTTTGATGGACCAAAGGTCTGATTCAGTATAAGGCAGCTTCATATGTTCATATATGTTAAGTGATTGAAAGAGAGAAAAGCCTTCTCCAAGCTGGCCAATGAGAGCCACACAAAACGGGCGAAAGAGCCCCAGACAGCTCCCAAGCTGTGATCTGGCCACCCCTGTCCTAAAGACTCGGTCCCAAAGTGGCGCCTTTTGACCTCGGGTCTTTCCCAGTTTTGCAGGCTACAGTGCCAAAGACTGCACCCACAACCCCCCGGTCATCCTCACCCTGCGCATTCTCATGGCGCCCATCCCCATCGCCCTGCTGCTGATGTCCATGGCCATGTTCTGCTCCTACCCCATCAATGAAGAGAGGCGGAAAGAGATCCGGCTGGAAATGGAGGCGTCTGGGTAAGAACGGAGGATAGGCGATCATGGCACTTTCCCTATGAAGAAAGGCTAAAACACTTGGGACTCTTTAGCTTGGAGAAACGTCGACTGTGGGGTGACATGATAGAGGTTTACAAGATTATGCATGGGATGGAGAAAGCAGAGAAAGAAGTCCTTTTCTCCCTTCCTCACAATACAATAACTCATGGGCATTCGATGAAATTGCTGAGCAGCCGGGTTAGAACGGAGAAAAGGAAGTCCTTCTTCACCCAAAGGGTGATTAACACGTGGAATTCACTGGTGGCAGCTACAAGCATAGCCAGCTTTAAGAAGGGACTGGATAAAAATATGGAGCAGAGGTCCATCAGTGGCTATTCGCCCCAGCTTATTGTTGGAACTCTATGTCTGGGGCAAGTGATGCTCTGTATTCTTGTGCGGGAGGTGGGGGGGCACAGTGGAAGGGTTTCTAGCCCCACTGGTGGACCTCTTGATGGAACTTGTGGGGGGGGTTTTGCCACTGTGTGACACAGAGTGTTGGACTGGATGGGCCATTGGCCTGATCCAACATGGCTTCTCTTATGTTCTTATGTGACACAGAGTGTTGGACTGGATGGGCCACTGGCCTGATCCAACATGGCTTCTCTTATGTTCTTATGTGACACAGAGTGTTGGACTGGATGGGCCACTGGCCTGATCCAACATGGCTTCTCTTATGTTCTTCAGTGACACAGAGTGTTTGACTGGAGGGCCCACTGGCTTGATCCAACATGGCTTCTCTTATGTTCTTATGTGACACAGACTGTTGGACTGGATGGGCCATTGGCCTGATCCAACATGGCTTCTCTTATGAGACACAGAGTGTTGGACTGGATGGGCCATTGGCCTGATCCAACACGGCTTCTCTTATCTTCTTATGTGACACAGAGTGTTGGACTGGATGGGCCATTGGCCTGGTCCAACATGGCTCCTCTTATGTTCTTATGTGACACAGAGTGTTGGACTGGATGGGCCATTGGCCTGATCCAACATGGCTCCTCTTATGTTCTTATGTGACACAGAGTGTTGGACTAGATGGGCCATTGGCCTGATCCAACAGGGCTTCTCTTATGTTCTTATGAACGTCAGATTTCTGAGATCAGGAAGGAAGGAAAATAGGTGGGGGAAGTAGAGGTGGAAAGAAAGCAGCTTTAAATGCATTCTCCAAGTCGCTGGCTGGCTTGGCAAAGCGATTAAAAGAGACAAATGCTTTCTCCAAGGTGACTGATGCAGGCTTCAAGAGCCACATAATTGGTGCGTTCACACTATACTCAATAATGCGTTTGACATCTGGATTTTTACTTGAAGGTTCTTTCTACCCTATGTGGTGGACTTGTGAAAGAGCTAAAATGTTTTGGCAAACAATTCAGCAAGACATTTCTAAGATTTTGGGATATGAATTTAACAAAGTTGCAGAGACTTTTCTGCTGGGATTACAAATGGAAAAATTTCCAAAAGTAGATAGAACTTTAATATGGTACTTGCTCTCAGCTGCTAGGACATTGTATGCGCAGTTGTGGAAGCAAGAAAAAATACCAGAGAAATGGGACTGGCTTATAAAAGTTATGTCATGGAGTGAAATGGACAAATTAACAAGAAAATTAAAGAGACTATGATTTGGAGCTTTTTAAGTTGGAGTGGAAGAAGTTCAGAAGATACGTAGAAAAAGAGTGGAAAATAAAAGGACATTGGACAATTTTTGATAATGATTAAGTTCTTTTTTTGTTTTTTTTAAATCAAAAGTATAATTTTTGGTTTTTTAAAAGTTGAAGGTACCTTTAATATTTGTTCTTTTTAAGTAAATAACACTGGCGGGGGTCAAGTAACGGGGGGAAGGGTAGGGGAAAAGTAAGATATGGGGGTAGAAGAATTTCTCTTTTTTTAAAGTCTTTATGAGATATAGATATAGTTTTGCTCCATATGTTACTAATAAAAATTGTTTATTACGACATCTGGCTTTTTACTGTGGAAGAATAGCAAAAAACTGGATGTAGAATGCATTATTTAATGACATGTGAATGCACCAATTTGTGCATTTGATAAAAGGAAGTCCTTCTTCACCCAAAGGGTGATTAACATGTGGAATTCACTGCCACAGGAGGTGGCGGCGGCCGCAAGCATAGCCAGCTTCAAGAGGGGATTGGATAAGCATATGGAGCAGAGGTCCATAAATTGAGTTAACAAAGGATTGAAACTTCATCTGTTTGCTATGGGTATTACGTTCCTTAAGAACCTGGGCAGAACCTGGGGACAGATAGCACAGGTCTTGCCGGACCAGCAGCGGTTCTGGGGACTCCACTGCACCTGAGGCCTTTCCCTTTGTGTCTTGTCCCTCCCCTGGGTTTTTTGAAAAACGAATCTTGGCACATAGCGTCAGGGCTGCTGTAGCAATCTTGTCTACCACCCACTGGAAATAAACCTGCCAAAAAGCCAGTGGGAGGGGAATCGGCAGGCGCTCGTGGCAATGGCACAAGAAGTGGTGCTGGATGGGAGCGGGGAGGTGCCGAAACCTGTGGCTTTGGAAAGCTCAGCACTGTCTGGCCAACCAACAGCCTGCTAGGGCAGCCGGCTTCAACCCAGAGATGAGAGGTTTTGGCTCAGTGGCTGGCTCATCGGACCCCAGGTTCAATCCCTGACATCTCCAGTTAAAAAAGGACCAGGTGGGTCAGGGTGTCAAAGTCATTTGTTATGAGGACCGGATATGACATGAATGAGAGCTTGTTGGGCCGGGCCACGTGTGTACCTGTTTAAGATTAGGTAGCAGAGAGATCTCTCTCTCTCTCGGCTTGACTTCACGAACGAAGATTTAAGAAGGGTGCAGTAGTCCACGTCTGCTGCAGGCTCGCTGGTGGCTGACAAGACCGATGCGGGACAGGCAGGTCCGGCCACAGCGGCTGCAGGGAAAAGTCTGATTCGGGGTTGGTGCTGTAGCAGTGCGATTCTTCCTCCATCTCCTTTTGTCCTCAAGACAGCCTGGTGGATGGTGTGCCTCCATGCTTTGCGATCTGAGGCTAGGTCAGACCACTGGGGATGGTTGATGCGACAGGTGCCAAGGGATTTCTTCAAGGAGACCTTGTACCTCTTCTTTGGTGCCCCTCTATTTCGATGGCCGGTGGAGAGTTCGCCATACAGGGCAATCTTGGGAAGGCGGTGGTTTTCCATCCTGGAAATATGCCCTGCCCAGCGCAGCTGCGTCTTCAACAGCAGTGCCGCGATGCTTGTAACTTCCGCCCGTTTGAGGACTTCAGTGTTGGTCACAAAGTCACTCCAGTGGATGTTGAGGATGGTGCGAAGGCAGCGCTGATGAAAGCGCTCGAGGAGTCGCAGGTGATGACGGTATAAAACCCACGATTTGGAGCCGTAGATGAGAGAGATAAGAACTTTATAAAGGACACAGATAAACACAATTCCTTTAAAAAAAAAAAACCCTTAAACCTGTGCAATTGAAAGAGCCTGGCACAGCAAGCTTTGCCTCCCCCACTTCCTCCCCATGGGAGGAGCCTCAGCCAATAGAGAAAATAGAGGCTTTGCTCTGTCGCTCCTGTGAGATTAAAGAAGCCTAGTGAAACAAGTAGAAGGAAGCAAGGGAGGGACGGTGGCTCAGTGGTATCTGCTTGGGAAGCAGAAGGTCCCAGGTTGAATTCCCAGCATCTCCAACTCAAAAGGGTCCAGGCAAATAGGCGTGAAAAACCTCAGCTGGAGTCCCTGGAGAGCAGGGGAGGGTCGGTGGCTCAGTGGTAGAGCATCTGCTTGGGAAGCAGAAGGTCCCAGGTTCAATCCCTGGCATTTCCAAAAAAGGGTCCAGGCAAATAGGTGTGAAAAACCTCAGCTTGAGACCCTGGAGAGCCGCTGCTAGTCTGAGAAGACAGTACTGACTTTGATGGACCAAAGGTCTGATTCAGTATAAGGCAGCTTCATATGTTCACGAGAGAGGGAGACGGAAGCAGATGACAGCCACTTGCTTGGGGGCCTGATAGGAGCCCTCGGGGGGGGGAGGGGCCGCGGCGGCGCTGATTTGGCCCCAGGGCCGCATGTTTGACACCCCTGAGGTAGGTGATGTCAAAGACCTCTGCCTGAGACCCCAGAGAGCTGCTAACAGTCTAATGCTGACCTTGATGGACCAAAGTCTTGTCTATTTTCTGGGGTGTTTTAACATTCCAATTCTCCCTGCACTTCATAACCTATTAAACGTGTTTGGTGTAGTGGTGCTGACTCTTATCTGGGAGAACGAGGTTTGATTCTCCACTCCTCCACATGCAGCTGCTGGAATGGCCTTGGGTCAGCCGTACCTCTCGCAGGAGTTATGGGGGGGAGAAGATAAAGGAATTAACTGCCACAGGAGTGAATTCACTGGAGTTCACTGCCACAGGAGGTACAAGCATAGACACTTCAAGAGCGGACTGGATCAACATCTGGAGCAGAGGTCCATCAGTGGCTATTAGCCACAGCGTATTGTTGGAACTCTCTGTCTGGGGCAGTGATGCTTTGTATTCTTGTTGCTTGGGGTGGGGGCACAGTGGGAGGGCTTCTAGCCCCATTGATGGACCTCCTGATGGCCCCTGGGTTTTTTGGCCACTGTGTGACACAGAGTGTTGGACTGGATGGGCCATTGGCCTGATCCAACATGGCTTCTCTATGTTCTTATGTGACCCAGAGTGTTGGATTGGATGGGCCATTGGCCTAATCCAACATGGCTTCTCTTACATTCTTATGTCTGGGGCAGTGATGCTCTATATTCTTGGTGCTTGGTTGGAGGCACAGTGGGAGGGCTTCTAGTGTCCTGGCCCCACTGATGGACCTCCTGATGGCACTTGGTTTTTTTGGCCACTGTGTGACACAGAGCGTTGAACTGGATGGGCCATTGGCCTGATCCAACATGGCTTCTCTTCTGTTTTTATGAGGTAATAAACAATTTTGTTAGTAACATATGGTAGCAAAACTATATCTACAACTTATAAAAATTTAAAGTAAAAGAAAAAACTTTCTACCCCGTATCTCACTTTTCCCCCACCCCTCCCCCCGTTACTTGACCCCCGCCAGTGTTATTTACTTAAAGGAAACAAATATTAAAGGTACGCTTAACTATTAAAGAAAAAAACAACAACCAACAGTTATATTCTTATTTTAAAAACCTTAATCATTATCAAAGATTGTCCAATGTCCTTTTATTTTCCACTCTTTTTCTACGTATCTTCTGAATTTCTTCCACTCCAACTTAAAAAGTTCCAAATCATAGTCTCTTAATTTCTTGTTAATTTGTCCATTTCACTCCATGACATAACTTTGGTAATCCAATCCCATTTCTCTGGTATTTTTTCTTGCTTCCACAGCTGCACATACAATGTCCGAGCAGCTGAGAGCAAGTACCATATTGAAGTTCTATCTTCTTTTGGAAATTTTTCCATTTGTAATCCCAGCAGAAAAGTCTCTGCCACTTTATTGAGTTCATATCCCAAAATCTTAGAAATCTCTTGCTGAATCATTTGCCAAAACATTTTAGCCCTTTCACAAGTCCACCACATATGGTAGAAAGAACCTTCGTGCTTTTTACATTTCTCTTCTGTTTTTATGAGATTGTAAGCCGCTCTTGAGTGATTCAGGGAGAAGGGCGGGGGTATAAATCTGCAATCTTCTTCTTCTTAAATGTTTGTATGTTTCTTTTTGGCAGCCATTGGGGGCAGACCGATTGGCCAGAGTCGGATGCCGCTTAAGTCCATCTGGTGAAAAAACATGACCCCGTATTCCCGCCTGGCTGCGAACGAGAGAGATCGGTGCTGTTGTGGGGAAGACCTCGGCGCTTCTTGCTCTCCGATTTCTGCGCTGCAAAGAAAGACCTTTGCCGTGTCTCTCGGAGCGTGCGACGATGTTCAAGAAAGCTTCTCAGTTTGCATAAGACACCAGAGGAAGGAATCCCATGAGGTTTGATGGACGCCCCGCTACAGAAGGACAGTTTTTCTTCACTGGGCTATGGACACAGTGGCTTTGCCGGATGGGTTAAACGCGAAGGAAGGCCTCTCTTTTTATCAGGACGGGAGATCCAGCAAATGGGAACAGATTGTCAAAGGCGACGGTGGGTTCTCCTTCCTTGGAGAGAAGGTTGAACGGCTGGCAGGAATGCTCTCTGTATCATCCTCTTCTGTCTTTATGATCCGGGGTAGCCCCTCGCTTGTAGGAGGAAGGAAAAGGGACGTTCACCCAGGGCCTGGAGGCGTGCAATTTCAGCACATCAAAAAATGTTTGGGACCAGGGTGACCCTACTAAAGGTGAACATAAGAACATAAGAAAAGCCATGTTGGATCAAGCCAATGGCCCATCCAGTCCTACACTCTGTGTCACATAAGAACATAAGAGAAGCCGTGTTGGATCAGGCCAGTGGCCCCTCCAGTCCAACACTCTGTGTCACATAAGAACATAAGAGAAGCCGTGTTGGATCAGGCCAGTGGCCCCTCCAGTCCAACACTCTGTGTCACATAAGAACATAAGAGAAGCCCTGTTGGATCAGGCCAGTGGCCCATCCAGTCCAACACTCTGTGTCACATAAGGACATAAGAGAAGCCATGTTGGATCAGGCCAATGGCCCCTCCAGTCCAACACTCTGTGTCACATAAGAGCATCAGAGAAGCCCTGTTGGATCAGGCCAATGGCCCATCCAGTCCAACACTCTGTGTCACATAAGAGCATCAGAGAAGCCATGCTGGATCAGGCCAATGGCCCATCCAGTCCAACACTCTGTGTCACATAAGAACATCAGAGAAGCCATGCTGGACCAGGCCAATGGCCCATCCAGTCCAACACTCTGTGTCACATAAGAACATCAGAGAAGCCCTGTTGGATCAGGCCAATGGCCCATCCATTCCAACACTCTGTGTCACATAAGAACATAAGAGAAGCCATGCTGGATCAGGCCAGTGGCCCCTCCAGTCCAACACTCTGCGTCACATAGGAACATCAGAGAAGCCCTGTTGGATCAGGCCAGTAGCCCCTCCAGTCCAACACTCTGTGTCACATAAGAGAAGCCATGTTGGATCAGGCCAGTGGCCCATCCAGTCCAACACTCTGTGTCACATAAGAACATCAGAGAAGCCCTGTTGGATCAGGCCAATGGCCCATCCAGTCCAATAATATGTCACACAGTACCCAAAAGAACCAGGTGCCATCAGGAGGTCCACTAGTGGGGCCAGGACACTAGAAGCCCTCCCACTGTGCCCCCTTAAGCACCAAGAATACAGAGCATCACTTGCCCCAGACAGAGATTTCCAACAATACACTGTGGCTAATAGCCACTGATAGACCTCTGCTCCATATGCTTATCCAATCCCCTCTTAAAGCTGGCTATGCTTGTAGCTTCCACCACCTCCTGTGGCAGTGTATTCCACATGTTAATCACCCTTTGTATGAAGAAGGACTTCCTTTGGGTGAAGAAGTACATGTGAAGCTGCCTTCTACTGAATCAGACCCTCAGTCCATCAAAGTCAGTATTGCCTACTCAGACTGGCAGCAGCTCTCCAGGGTCTCAAGCTGAGGTTCTTCACGCCTACTTGCCTGGACCCTTTTTAGTTGGAGATGCCGGGGATTGAACACGAGACCTTCTGCTTACCAAGCAGATGCTCTACCCCTGAGCCACCCTCCCTCACCTAAAAAACGGGGAAGCAAATCCTAGGCTGGTCTGATAATGGGCAAATTTTAGTCTTGGGAGGAGACAGCTCGGCTGTGTGAACTGCCTTCTACTGAATCAGATCCTGGGACCATCAAAGTCAGTCTTGTCTGCTCAGACTGGCAGCAGCTCTCCAGGCTGAGGTTTTTCACGCCTATTTGCCTGGACCCTTTTTAGTTGGAGATGCCGGGGATTGAACCTGAGACCTTCTGCTTCCCAAGCAGATGCTCTGCCACTGAGCCACCGTCCATCCCCTTTTTTATTTTTGAATTTTGCCCAAAAGTATCCTCCACATTTTAATTTAAATCAGTTTATGTAACTCTGCTTGAACTGTATTCTCAGGGGGAAATAAGGGGGAGGAGCGGCTTGTAAAATGTGACCTTGTGTTGAGTGGTGCTTTGTCGAAACGGGGGGGGGGGGGGTCCCTCTCTCTGTCATCCTTCTCTGACAGCTCACCGGATAACCTCTGGCCAGTCATTCCCTCTGGGTTTAATCTACCTGGCAGGCAGAGTTTTTGGGTGTAGCGGGAACTCCTTTGCATTATAGGCCACACCTCCTTGATGTAGCCAATCCTCCTGGAGCTTACAGTAGGCCCTGTACCGAGAGCCCTGTAAGCTCTTGGAGGATTGGCTACATCAAGGAGGTGTGGCCTAATATGCAAAGCAGTTCCTGCTACCGAAAAAGCCCTGCTTGCAGGGTTGTTGTGTGGAGAGCGGAATTAAAAAATGTTTTTTTAAAAAAAAAAAGATGAACCAAGAGTGTGATCTTGTCGCTTTGGGTCTCAATCTGCATAAAGTTGGGTGCTTTCTTTGAAAATGAAATGTGAATCGGTGTAAAGTCACGGTGCTAGCAACAGTTAGGTGCTCTCCCCCACCCAAGGCCACGAAGAATAATGTTATTTGGGTCTTAGATCCAGGCGGGCAGCCGTGGTGGTCTGAAGCTGTAAAAGGTAATAAAAATTCCCTGCCAAATGGTGTTTCTGCCAATCTAGGTGAATCACAAAAGGACACGTATCTCCTAGTTGTAGTTAGGGTTGCCGGATGTGGGCTGGGAGATTCCTGAAGATTAGGGGGTGGAGCCTCATGAGGGCGGGTTTGGGAAGGGGAGGGGCCTCAGGAGGGGTGGTAGAATGCCACTGGGCTCACCTTCCAAAGCAGCCTTTCGTTTTCCCTTCAGGGGAACTAATCTCTTCACAGCTTGCTTTGCCAAAGGGCTCCTATCAGGCCCCCGAGCAACTGGCTGTCATCTGCTTCCTTCTCCCTCTCTCTTGCTTCCTTCTTCATAACAGCTTGCTTTGCATGGCTTGCACAATCGCACAGGAGCTACAGAGCAAAACCTCTATTTTCTCCATTGGCTGAGGCTCCTCCCTTGGGGAGGAAAGGGGGGGAGGGAGAGCTTGCTTTGCCGGGCTCTCTCAATTGCACAGCAGAGCTACTGAGCCAAGCCTCTCTTCCTTCTATTGGCTGAAGCTCTCCTCCCCCTTCTGGTCCCCTGGCTCTTTCCTTCCTTCCCCAGGGGACCAGAAGGGGGAGGGGAGCTTCAGCCAATAAAAGGAAGAGAGGCTTGGCTCAGCAGCTCTGCTGTGCAATTGAGGAAGCCTGGCAAAGCAAGCTCTCCCTCCCCTCCCCATTCCTCCCCAAGGGAGGAGCCTCAGCCAACACAGAAGATGGAGGTTTTGCTCTGCAGCTCCTGTGCAATTCAGCAAGCCTTGCAAAGCAAGCTGTGAAGCAGAAGGAAGCAAGAGAGAGGGAGAAAGGTGCAGATGACAGCCAGTTGCTCGGGGCCTGATAGGAGCCCTCGGGGGGCCTCATCCGGCCCTCGGGGCCACATGTTTGACACCCCTGCTATACAGGTTTTGCACAGCCGTAGTTCTCCTTCAAGGCCGCAGCGGTTGCACAAAACAGCCAGTACTGCTGGGGGAGGGCCGCGGATGTAGTGCAGGTGGCTGGGATCACAGGTGGTGAGAAGGTTTGAGAGAATCACAATCAGGAACACACATGGATGGATGGGCAGAACAGAAGCCATGGAGAGGGGGGGATCTGGCGGTGGGCAGAGAAGGGGAAGAGGAAGAAGATATTGGATTTATATCCAGCCCTATACTCTGAATCTCAGAGTGGTCACAATCTCCTTTACCTTCCCCCCCCCTCACCCCTCACAACAGACACCCTGCAAGGTAGGTGGGGCTGAGAGAGCTCTTACAGCAGCTGCCCTTTCAAAGACAGAGTCTCAGAGCAGCCTCCAATCTCCTTTATCTTCCTCCCCCACAACAGACACCCTGTGAGGTGGATGGGGCTGAGAGAGCTCTGATAGCAGCTGCCCTTTCAAGGACAGAGACTCAGAGCGGCCTACAGTCTCCTTTCCTTTCCTCCCCCACAACAGACACCCTGTGAGGTGGGTGGGGCTGGAGAGGGCTCTTACAGCAGCTGCCCTTTCAAGGACAGAGTCTCGGAGCGGCCTACAATCTCCTTTCCCTTCCTCCCCCACAACAGACACCCTGTGAGGTGGGTGGGGCTGAGAGAGCTCTTACAGCAGCTGCCCTTTCAAGGACAGACTCAGAGCGGCCTACAGTCTCCTTTCCCTTCCTCCCCCACAACAGACACCCTGTGAGGTGGGTGGGGCTGGAGAGGGCTCTGACAGCAGCCGCCCTTTCAAGGATAACTGTGAGAGCTTTGGCTGACCCAAGGTCATTCCAGTAGCTGCAAGCGGAGGCGTGGGGAATCAAACCCAGTTCTCCCAGATAAGAGTCCACGCGCTTCACCGCTACGCCAAACTGGCTCTCAAGGGGCCCCGGGGAACTGCTTGCCCACGGCTTCCAAAAACCTGGAACAGGCCGAATACAGCCCTGCAGCTTTCCGTTCTGCAGCTTTCGAAGCTTGCGTTCTCCCACTGACATGGAGACGTATCCTAGGAGTGGGTTGTGTACAGCTTGTACGCCGCCCCGCTGATTCCTGTTACATTCTGGGTTCTTTCCTCCCCGCCCGCCACCCCGCCTTCCTTGAAAGACAGCGGCCTTCTGGTGCCAGGGAATTTAAAGTTTCTTCTCCCACCCTGTCAAAAGCTTTAACAAGGGGTGTGATTTGCATTCAGGTACTTTTGACGTTACGCCGCGTGGGCTTGGAAGCACGATGCGTCTCACGCGGCGCTTTGTGCTTGGCGGCTCGGCTGGAAATGTACACTGTTCTGGTGCCGGCAGCTCTGGAGCGGCTAATCTTTCAGCTGACGGAAAGCGCCTCTTTCTTCTGCGCCCCTGGAAACCTCGGTGTAAAAGTTTCCCTCTTCCCCCTCGCTGTGTGGTGCTCTGCACTCTGCAGCGGAGGGCATCGATGCTGTTCTTGAGTTGAGCTGTAGCAGGGGGGGAGGCTGGAGGTGGCTCTCGAAAGCTTCTGGCTAGATGAAAACCCTCCGGCGTGGACTGACGTCTTCTTTGGATCTCTCACGAGACTGCACTGGCTGGAAACGCCGCAGCTGGTTTCCTCAGCTGCCTGAAGGAGCCGGAGCGGAGTATATTATACAGCAGGGGTAGCAAAACTTGCTGAATGTAAGAGTCACAAAGAATAAACGTTAAGAATAAACGTTAAGACATTCACAAGACGTGAATGTCAGATGTCCGAGAGCCACAAAACAGGAAGGAAGGCAGGCAAACAGATGGGAAGGGAGGGAGAGGTAGAAAGAAAGCAACTTTTAACTTTAAATGCATTCTTGGAGCCACCAGCTGGCTTGGTTTGGAGTCCCAGGGCTTTTTTTGTAGCAGGGACTCCTTTGCATATTAGGCCACACAACCCCTGATGTAGCCAGTCCTCCTGGAGCTTACAGTAGGCCCTGTGCTAAGAGCCCTGTAAGCTCTTGGAGGATTGGCTACATCAGGGGTGTGTGGCCTAATATGCAAAGGAGTTCCTACTACAGAAAAAGCCCTGGTTTGGACAAATGATTTAAAGAGACAAGTGTCTTCTCCAAGCTGGCTGATGGGGCTTTGGGGGCTTCAAGAGCCACACAATATGTGTGAAAGCCACATGTGGGTCCTGAGCCGCGGTTTGGCCACCTGTTTATACAGCAAAAGTTCCCGGTGTGGTGCCTTTCCTTTCCCGGGTGCCCCCAGTGCCCACCAAGCTCTTGCAAAAGATGATGGGCTCAGACGGGACTTTTTGATCAGCAGGGCTTCGGACTGGCCGTACAAATGACAAGGCGTTCCGTGAAACAGAGCTTCAACATTTCAGGCAGTCTCAAAACCAGGGTGCTGCCACGGAAAAGGCCCTGCTTCTCTCCACCTTTAAAAAAAAAAAAGCAGGAACGCATTTCCAGCTGGCTTGGCATCAGGGTGTGTGGCTTAATAGGCAAATGAATTCCCGCTGGGCTTTTTCTACCCCCAAAACCTGTTAACACCAATTCAACATCACCGGGGGTTGGCACCGAAAGCGAGGCTTCTGTTGAGTCCTCAGCACAGGGCAGTGCCTGCAGGAGAGGGGTGGGGAACCATTTTTTCTGCCAAGGGCCATATGGATATTTATAACATCATTCGGGGGCCGTACAAAATTATCCACTTAAAAAACAGTGCTCCGCCGAGGGAGGATGATTCAGGCCGGCAAAATTAATGCAAATAATTGTTTTTCTATTTGAAGTCGTGTGGGGAGAGCCTAATCTGGCACACACACACACCCATCTCGCCGCCCTAGGCAAATGCATAGGACCAGGGCTTTTTTGTAGAAAAGGCCCACCAGGAACTCAGTAGCATATTAGACCACATCCCCTAATAATAACATATTAGGCCACACACTTATTAGCATATTAGGCCACACCCTCTGGGATAATCAATACAGAAAGATGGGAATAAAGAAATGGGGGGGGGGGAGAAATGGAAAGAAAGGGAAATAAAGAAATGAGGGGGAAACTTACCTGAACTGGGACAGTAACTTTCCCAGGCCCTGCAGCAATTCTGGCCGGCCAGCCAGGCCCTAGGGAGGCTGCTGCACAGTACATCCGGGCCCTGTGATCCCTGCCTGGCCCTGGGGAGGCTGCTGCACAGTGCGGCTGGGCCCCACGATCCTCGCTGTCCAGCCAGGCCCCAGGGAGGCTGCCACATGGCTCGGTTCGGCCCAGCAATCCCCGAGGGCCACACCAAGTGATCTTGAGGGCCGCATACGGCCCTCGGGGCGGAGGTTCTCCACCCCTGCTGTAGGATATTGAGGACCTTTGCATGAATACAGCCCGTATCAAAACGACAGCTGATGGCGTGCCGTGAGCCACTCACGTTGAACTGTCAGATTCCTGAACGACTCCCACTCCGACGGCCTCCCGTTGTCCTGCAATTGCTTTTGGCAGTGGGTCTGTCTATGCTGAAGGAGTCCACATCCAGAGACGGGGTGTTCTGAGAGTGTAAGACAGCGGCCCCCAACCTTTTTGGCACCAGGGATCGGTTTTGTGGAAGACAATTTTTCCATGGACCAGGGGGTGGGGGCGATGGTTTCGGGATGATACAACAGTGCTCTTTATTTCTATTAGTTTGGTGTGGTGGTTAAGTGTGCAGGCTCTTATCTGGGAGAACCGGGTTGGATTCCCCACTCCTCCACTTGCAGCTGCTGGAATGGCCTTTGGTCAGCCAGAGCTCTCTTACCTGGGAGAACCGGGTTTGATTCCCCACTCCTCCCCTTGCAGCTGCTGGAATGGCCTTGGGTCAGCCGTCGCTCTCGTAGGAGTTGTCCTTGAAAGGGCAGCTTCTGGGAGAGCTCTCTCAGCCCCACCCACCTCACAGGGTGTCTGTTGAGGGGAGGGAGGTAAAAGGAGATTGTGAGCCACTCTGAGATTCAGAGAATAGGGCGGGATATAAATCCAATATCTTCTTCTTCAACCTGGCTAGCCATAGCACAAATCCAGATGTCGCCTATCATCTGAACATATATGTGAACATATGAAGCCGCCTTCTACTGAATCAGACCCTGGGTCCATCAAAGTCAGTATTGTCTACTCAGACTGGCAGCAGCTCTCCAGGGTCTCAAGCTGAGGTTTTTCACACCTATTTGTCTGGCCCCTTTTTAGTTGGAGATGCCTGGGATTGAACCTGGGACCATCTGCTTACCAAGCAGAGGCTCTACCACTGAGCCACCATCCCTCCTCTGCTCTCCAGGGTCTCAAACTGAGGTTTTTCACGTCTACTTGCCTGGACCCTTTTTAGTTGGAGATGCCGGGGATTGAACCTGGGGCCTTCTGCTTACCAAGCAGAGGCTCTACCACTGAGCCACCCTCCCTCCCCTGCTCTCCAGGGACTCCAGCTGAGGTTTTTCACACCTATTTGTCTGGACCCTTTTTAGTTGGAGATGCCGGGGATTGAACCTGGGACCTTCTGCTTACCAAGCAGATGCTCTACCACTGAGCCACCATCCCTCCCCTGCTCTCCAGGGTCTCAAGCTGCGGTTTTTCACACCAACTTGCCTGGACCCTTTTTAGTTGGAGATGCCTGGGATTGAACCTGGGACCATCTGCTTACCAAGCAGATGCTCTACCACTGAGCCACCGTCCCTCCCCTGCTCTCCAGGGTCTCAAGCTGAGGTTTTTCACACCTATTTGTCTGGACCCTTTTTAGTTGGAGATGCTGGAGATTGAACCTGGGACCTTCTGCTTACCAAGCAGAAGCTTTTCCACTGAGCCACTGTCCCTCCCCTGCTCTCCAGGGTCTCAAGCTGAGCTTTTTCACACCTATTTGCCTGGACCCTTTTTAGTTGGAGATGCCGGGGATTGAACCTGGGACCTTCTGCTTACCAAACAGATGCTCTACCACTGAGCTACTGCCCTCCCCTAACTTCACTGTTAACGGCTCACAGCCCCTACTATGAACTTTTTTGTGTTTTTTTGCAGATTATGAACCAGCTCTCTTAAATAATAACTTCGGGTGGGCAGCCATGCTGGTTTGACGCAACGGAACAAAGCTGGAATTCAGTGGGACCTTTAAGACATAACAAGTTTAATTCTGGGCAATTCTGGGTCTTGTTCTCGCACACTTCTTCAAATGCTGAGCTGTGCGTGCCCTTGAAAGCTTACATCCAGAGTTTTGTTGGTCTCAAAGGTGCCGCTGTTTTCAAACTTTGTTCAGTCGTAACTGCGTGTAGTCCAAATTTACAGCACCCCTCTGAATGAATTGACCTCCATAACATCCTATCGTTACGAGCGGGGGTCATTTGGTAGAAAAATGGGTGGCGGAGCTCATTAGCGTCACGCATTAGCGTATGCCACCCACCCCCGCCAAAAGCAACCTTATGCAAGAAAGGAGAGCCCCGGGCGAGCGAGGCCTGCTCGGGCTGGCTAGAGGTCCGACCAGCCCAAGCAGGTCTCTCTTGCCTGGGGCTTTCCTGGGCTGCCCTCCCACAGTCAAAAGGCCAGCAAGCCACCCGCCACCCAAAATCCCATAAGAAGTGGAGAAAGGGTGGCGTGGGCTTCTCCAAGGGTTAATGAGGGCTGCTGGGGGCGTGGCAAAGCCCCTGGTGGCTGGCTGGCTGCCGGCTCTCCTCATCCAGCGATTTGTTATGTAGCCGCACCTCCTATTCAATGGACAAAGTAGGTGGGAAGGAAGAGGGAGAACCCTAAGTCTAGGAGCTGTGCTCCTGTGAGCTTCTGCTGAATCCGAGGCCTGGTTACGAGCCTTGCTTAGGTCTTGCAAACTGAGGGCTCCTGAGGCTTCCTTAGAATCACAGAATTATACGAGTTGGAAGGGACCTCCAGGGTCATCTAGTCCAACCCCGACTAGAGGCTCTTGAAGCCGGCATTGATGCCTTGAGGGAATCCATCCGTGGGTCTTTTCCTAGCCTAATTGTCTTTTTTCTAAATTCTATGTCCAGTGACACCTTTTAAGACCAATGAAAGTTTATCCAAGGCGTTAAGCTATTCTGTGCACACACAAGACTTCCTCAAATACAAAGAAATGTTAACAAATGCAGGGGTGGCCAACAGTAGCTCTCCAGATGTTTTTTGGCTACAACTCCCATCAGTCCCAGCCATTGGCCATGCTGGCTGGGGCTTATGGGAGTTGTACGCAAAAAACATCTGGAGAGCTAGAAGAAGAAGATATTGGATTTATATCCCGCCCTCCACTCCGAAGAGTCTCAGAGCGGCTCACAATCTCCTTTACCTTCCTCCCCCACAACAGACACCTGTGAGGTGGGTGGGGCTGGAGAGGGCTCTCACAGCAGCTGCCCTTTCAAGGACAACCTCTGCCAGAGCTATGGCTGACCCAAAGCCATTCCAGCAGGTGCAAGTGGAGGAGTGGGGAATCAAACCCGGTTCTCCCAGATAAGAGTCCGCACACTTAACCACTACACCAAACTGGCTCTCCAGCTACCGTTGGCCACCCCTGCTATATAGGCATATGTCTTTTCCAGCGTCTCTTGCCTTCTCATAGATCCAAGTGGCAGCCGTGTTCGTCTGAAACAGGAGTCCAGTGGCTCCTTTAAGACCAACGAAGTTTTATTCTGGGTTTCCACGTGCTTCCACGTGCAGACACTTCTTCAGGTATAATGAAGGAAAAACCCTTCAGACTTATAGACCAGGGGTAGCCAAACATGCTTAATGTAAGAGCCACACAGAATAAAAGTCAGATTTTGAGACTCACAAGACATGAACATTGGAAAAAGTGCAGAAAAGGGGAATTAGAATGATTCAAGGGTTGGAACACTTTCCCTATGAAGGAAGGTTAAAACGCTTGGGGCTCTTTAGCCTGGAGAAGCGTCGACTGCGGGGTGTCATGATAGAGGTTTGCAAGATTATGCATGGGATAGAGAAGGTAGAGAAAGAAGTCTTTTTCTCCCTTTCTCACAATACGTGGGCATTCAATGAAATTGCTGAGCAGTCGGGTTAGAACGGATCGAAGGAAGTCCTTCTTCACCCAAAGGGTGATTAACGTGTGGAATTCACTGCTACAGGAGGTGGTGGTGGCTACAAGCATAGACAGCTTCAAGAGGGGATTGGATAAGCATATGGAGCAGAGGTCCATCAGTGGCTATTAGCCACAGCATATTGTTGGAACTGTCTGGGGCAGTGATGCTCTGTATTCTTGTGCGGGTGGGGGCGAGGCACAGTGGAAGGGTTTCTAGCCCCACTGGTGGACCTCTTGATGGCACTTGTGGGTTTTTTTTGGCCACTGTGTGACAGAGTGTTGGACTGGAGGGGCCATTGGCCTGATCCAACAGGGCTTCTCTTATGTTCTTATGTGACACAGAGTGTTGGGCTGGATGGGCCATTGGCCTGATTCAACATGGCTTCTCTTATGTTCTTATGTGACACAGAGTGTTGGACTGGAGGGGCCACTGGCCTGATCCAACAGGGCTTCTCTTATGTTCTTATGTGACACAGAGTGTTGGGCTGGATGGGCCATTGGCCTGATTCAACATGGCTTCTCTTATGTTCTTATGAACGTCAGATGTCTGAGGGCAGGAAGGAAGGAAAATAGGTGGGGGAAGCAGAGATGGAAAGAAAGCAGCTTTAAATGCATTCTCCAAGTCGCTGGCTGGCTTGGCAAAGCGATTAAAAGAGACAAATGCTTTCTCCAAGATGACCGATGCGGGCTGCAAGAGCCACACAATTGGTGCATTCACACTATACTAAATAATGCTCCGGATTTTCACTGTGCAAGAATAGCAAAAAACTGGATGTAGAATGCATTATTTAGTGTGAACGCACCAATTTGTGCGAAAGCGCTACGTATGGCTCTCTGATATAGACAAAGGCTGAAGAGCAAATTAGTATGTTACATGAAGACACTTTTTTGTGTTTGCATACCTTAAAATATCCCCAACATGTTATATGCTAATTTGCTGTTCCACCTCTGTCCATAAGTCTGAATGGTTTTCTTCCATTCCACTGTATCTGAAGAAACGTACTCGCATGCGGAACTTCAAACGTTGAATTAAACTTTGTTGGTCTTCAAGGTGGCCCTGGACTCAAGACTTAAAGGTTTGTCTTCTCATGTGACCAATGAACAATAACATCACTTCAAAAAGGTAAAGGTAGTCCCCTGTGCAAGCACCAGTCGTTTCTGACTCTGGGGTGACGTCACATCACAACGTTTTCACAGCAGACTTTTTCACAGGGTGGTTTGCCCTTGCCTTCCCCAGTCATCTACACTTTCCCCCAAGCTAGCTGGGGACTCATTTTACCGACCTCGGAAGGATGGAAGGTTGAGTCAACCTTGAGCCGGCTACCTGAACCCAGCTTCCGCCGGGATCAAACTCAGGTTGTGAGCAGTGAGCTCAGACTAAAGTACTGCAGCTTTACCACTCTGCGCCACGGGACTCTTAACATCGCTTTAGTTTCTAGAGAGTTCAGCCTTGATTTGAACTAGAACCCACTGACTTGCCTTTTATGCACGCCATGGCATGCATAAATCTCCTCCAACACCACATTTCAAATGAAAATACTAATTTAAGTGATAAAAACGAAAGGATCCTACATGGTAATTCAACAGCACTTTCCCCCCTCTCACTGCAGCTGTCAACGTCTGCGCTATATGCACGAACTTTCCTTGCTTTCCCCCACAAACTCCCCGCAAGCAGAAAGCTAGTGCCTCAGGCAAAGGCACTTATTTCCCAGACAAGCTATCTTGCTACGTACAAGGAGCTGGCTCTCCTCCCCCGCTTAAGTGACTCCTGCCCGGAATCAGGATCACTGAAGGGACGTGAACGAGCCCCACAGAGTGGGTTTCATCCTCGCCCCCTTCCTCAGAGTGAAAGCACCCCTAGGACTGCTAATCCCCAGGTGGGGGCAGGGGATCCCCCTGTTTGGAGGCCCTCCCCCCACTTCAGAGACATCAGAAAGCGGGGGGGGGGGGGAATGTCTGCTGGGCATTCCATTATTCCCTATGGAGACTGATTCCCATAGGGTATAAGGGAGAATTTGATCTGCAATCGTCTTGGGCTCGGGGGCAGGGGGCGGTATTTTTTATGTAGAAGCACCAGATTTTCAGCATAGCATCCGGTGCCTCTCCTCCAAACACCCAACAAGTTTCAAAAGGATTGGACGAGGGGTTAGGGGTCTAATTCTATGAGCCCCCAAAGAAGGTGCCCCTATCCTTCATTATTTCCTATGGAAGGAAGGCATTTAAAAAGGTGCGCTGTCCCTTTCAATGTGACGGCCGGAACTCCCTTTGGAGTTCAATGAAGCTTGTCACACCCTTGCTCCTGGCTCCACCCCCAAAGTCTCCTGGCTCCACCCCCAGATATTTCTTGAATTGGTCTTGGCAATCCTAGCTGGGCCCTTCATTATTCCCTATGGACACTGATCCCCATAGGGGTATAATGGAGAATTGATCTGTGGGTATCTGGGGCTCAGGGGGGTGCTGTTTTCCGAGGTAGAGGCACCACATTTTCAGCATAGCATCCAGTCCCTCTCCTCCAAACACCCTCCAAGTTTCTAAAGGATTGGACCAGGGGGTCCAATTCTATGGGCCCCCAAAGAAAGTGCCCCTAGCCTCCACTATTCCCAATGGAGGGAAGGCATTTCAAAAGAGCGCGGTCCCTTTCAATGTGACCAGCCAGAACTCCCTTTGGAGTTCAATCCTCCTCGTCCCACCCTTGCTCCTGACCCCACCCCCCCAAAATCTCCCGGCTCCACCCCCCAAAGCCCCCAGCTATTTCTCCAGTCGGACCTGGCAACCCCCCCCTCCCCTCAGGCGCAGCCAAGATGGCGCCGCGCCTCTCCTTCAGCCGCAGCCGCGCGCGGGGCATGCCGGGAGAGGCGGGGCCGCGAAGGGGCGGGCGGCCAGTCAGGCGAGGCCGCGGGGGGCGGGGCCGAGGGGGCGGGCCGTCGGGAGGCGCCTTGTGCGCAGGCGCGGTCCGGCCTTTCTCCGTTCCGGGCGTCGCTGCCGCTGCTGCTGCTGCTCACCGACCGACCGACATGGGCGTGCGTGTGGAGACCATCACCCCCGGGGACGGTGAGCCCTGCTCAAAGCCCCTCTTCCCCCCACCTCACTGCCATTGGGGGGGGTCGAGCCCCCTTTTGCCCCTCCCCCTTTTTTGCCCCGCCCCTTTTTGCCCCCGCCCCTTTTAATGCCCTTTCTCTCTCTTTCTCCCCCCCCCCCCCCCAGGGAGGACCTTCCCCAAGCGCGGGCAGACCTGCGTGGTGCACTACACGGGTGAGTCTGGGCTGGGCTTCCTAGGGTTGCCAATCCCCAGGTGGGGGCAGGGGATCCCCCGGTTTAGAGGGCCCCCCTCCCACTTCAGGGTCATCAGAAAGAGAAGGGGGAGGGAAAGGTCTGCTGGGCACTCCGTTATTCCTTATGGAGACCCGATTCCCATAGGGTAGAGTGGAGAATTGAGCTGTGGGTGTCTGGGGTTCCAGAGGGGCTGCTTTTTGAGGTAGGGGCACCAGTTTTTCAGCATAGCATCCAGTAGCTCTCCCCAAAATGCCCTCAAAGTTTCAAAAGGATCGGACCAGGGGGTCTGATTCTATCAGTCCCCCCAAAAGGTGCCCCTATCATTCATTATTTCCAAAGGAGGGAAGGCATTTAAAAGGCATGCGGTCCCTTTAAATGTGATGGCCGGAATTCTCCTTGGAGATCAGTGATGTTTTCAGGGTCATCAGAAAGCGGGCAGAGGGAGGGAAATGTCTGCTGGGCACTCCATTATTCCCTATGGAGACCAATTCCCATAGGGTATAGTGAAGAATTGATCTGTGGGTGTCTGGGGCTCCAAAGGGGCTGCTTTTTGAGGTAGGGGCACCAGTTTTTCAGCATAGCATCCAGTAGCTCTCCCCAAAATGCCCTCAAAGTTTCAAAAGGATCGGACCAGGGGGTCTGATTCTATCAGTCCCCAAAGAAGGTGCCCCTATCCTTCATTATTTCCAAAGGAGGGAAGGCATTTAAAAGGCATGCGGTCCCTTTAAATGTGATGGCCAGAATTCCCCTTGGAGTTCAGTGATGCTTTCAGGGTCATCAGAAAGCGGGAGGTGGGAGGGAAATGTCTGCTGGGCACTCTGTTATTCCCTATGAAGATTGATTTCCATAGGGGAAGGGGTGGCCAGCGATAGCTCTCCAGATGTTTTTTTTGCCTCCAACTCCCATCAGCCCCAGCCATTCGCCATGCTGTCTGGGGCTGATGGGAGTTGTAGACAAAAACATCTGGAGAGCTACCGTTGCCCACTCCTGCCATAGGGTATAGTGGAGAATTGATCTGAGTGTCTGGGGCTCCAGAGGGGCTGCTTTTGGAGGTAGGGGCACCAATTTTTCAGCATAGCATCCAGTACCTCTCTCCGAAATGCCCTCCAAGTTTCAAAAGGATCGGACCAGGGGGTCGGATTCTATCAGTCCCCAAGGAAGGGGCCCCTATTCGTCATTATTTCCAAAGCAGCGCCTTGTATGTTTGTGGGATTTTATGTTGTGAGCCGCCCTGAGCCTGCCTCAGCGGGGAAGGCGGGATATAAATAAAATAAATCAATACATTTATAAGGCATGCGGTCCCTTTAAATGTGATGGCCAGCATTCCCTTTGGAGTTCAGTGACGCTTTCAGGGTCATCAGAAAGCGGGAGGTGGGAGGGAAATGTCTGCACAGGCGCGTTTGACCTACATGCACTTTGCAGCCCTAAGCACTTTAAGGAATTTGTTCTAATGAAGTGTGTGCTTAGATGCGTTTTGGAAAGGATTTACATGGACTTCCCTGGATGTATTAATTGTTGAATTGGATTATAATAATCAGTGCTTTCATGCTTAGATAAGTGTAAATGAATTAACGATTGTGTTCGTTATTTTGTCGAGGTTTCTCTTTGGGTTTTAGTTCCCAGGTGGGGGCGGGGAACCTCCTGGTTTGGAGGCCCTCCCCCCTCTTCAGGGTCATCAGAGGGTGGGGGAAGGAAAGGAAGTGAAACGTCTGCAGGGCACTCCATTATTCCCTATGGAGACTGATTCCCCATAGGGTATCATGGAGAATTGATCTGTGGGTATCTGGGCGGGCTGGTTTTTGAGGTAGAGGCGCCAAAATTTCAGCATAGCATCCGGTGCCTCTCCTCAAAACACTCCTCAAGTTTCAAAAAGATTGGACCGGGGCGGGGGGTCCAATTCTGTCAGCCCTGAAATTAGGTGTCCCTTTGCTCCATTATTTCTTATGGAAAGGAAGGCATTTAAAAGGAGCGCGGCCCCTTTAAATGTGTTGGCCAGGACTCCTTTTGGAGTTCAGTCGTGCTTGCCACACCCTTGCTCTTGGCTCCACCCCCCCCCCCAAAGTCTCCTGGCTCCACCCCCCAACGTCTCCTGGCTCCACCAGATATTTTTTGAGTCGGACTTGGCAACCCTAGCTTACAATGTGGAGTGGAAGGTGTCAGCTGATGGGGTGCACTTTTCTTTGTGAAAACTGTGGGGGCCTTCCGCTGCTAGCATAGGATGGACAGGTAAGAGTATACCTGCCCTAGGTAAGGGATTCTCTTTGTGGGAGGATCTGCCCGGTGGAGCCCCCCTCTGCGCACCTGACACGGCTGCACTTGTTGGTTTCTGCAGCCGGGAGATGCTCCTTTATCTTTACTGTGTCTGTCCTGGCTTGTGGGGGTGCGGAGAGAGAAGACGGGGACTTGCCTGTGGTGGGCCCGCTCCCCCCGAAGTCAAGGATGCTTCGTTTTCTGGATTGCTGGTGCCTTCAAACCTTGCACAGTGTTTTCTGCCCTGAGGCTGCTGGGGGCAGGGAAAGGTTCTTGTGCCAACTGGCGTGGGTGAGGCAAGAATTCTCCAGATAAGGCATTTGCTTGGAGAAAGCAGCCCTGGCCTTAATGGTTTTTAGCGTGGCTGTCTTGCGCCGGGATTTGTATCTTTAAGGCTCTCTTTCTCCCCTGTTCCTTCCTTACCTTTTAGGATTCTATCGGAGAGCAAAAGAAAAAACAAGGGGGTTGACGTTTTCTCATTTCCGGGCCCGCTCAGGTTCTTTGGGCCCCTCTGTTTATTGAAAACCTTTCTCTGCCCCCTTTCTGCCTAATTCAGGGTTGCTTTGGGCTGTGGTTCGGCATTCCAGCCCAGTTGAGGGGTATGGGGGTTTTTCAATACTCATACTATCCCTTAGAGTTGATTCACTTGCTTCTTGGGAGTGGTGGGGATATGCAGGTAATTCCTTCCAGGTGAGGCATGGGTTTAAAATTAGCACGTGCTGAACTGCAAGAGGTTTCTTGTATGTCAACATGGAATGGAAGAGCACTTAAAATGGTTGAGCAAGGGAGGCGGACTTTGGGGGATTTGAAAGCTTTTTACTCAGCCTTACTCTCCCCCCCCCCCCCGACCCCCGACCCCACACACCTTTGGTGTATGTTTGTGTTTCACAGGAGTGGTTAAGAACATAAGAGAAGCCATGTTGGATCAGGCCAACGGCCCATCAAGTCCAACACTCTGTGTCACACAGTGGCAAAAAATGTTATATACACACATACACTGTGGCTAATAGCCACTGATGGACCTGTGCTCCATATTTTTATCTAAACCCCTCTTGAAGGTGGCTATACTTGTGGCCGCCACCACCTCCTGTGGCAGTGAATTCCACATGTTAATCACCCTTTGGGTGAAGAAGTACTTCCTTTTATCCGTTTTAACCTGTCTGCTCAGCAATTTCATCGAATGCCCACGAGTTCTTGTATTGTGAGAAAGGGAGAAAAGTACTTCTTTCTCTACTTTCTCCATTCCATGCATTATCTTGTAAACCTCTATCATGTCACCCCGCAGTCGACGTTTCTCCAAGCTAAAGAGTCCCAAGCGTTTCAACCTTTCTTCATAGGGAAAGTGCTCCAGCCCTTTAATCATTCTAGTTGCCCTTCTCTGCACCTTCTCTAATGCTATAATATCCTTTTTGAGGTGCGGCGACCAGAACTGCACACAGTACTCCAAATGAGACCGCACCATCGATTTATACAGGGGCATTATGATACTGGCTGATTTGTTTTCAATTCCCTTCCTAATAATTCCCAGCATAGCGTTGGCCTTTTTTATTGCAAACGCACACTGTCTTGACACTTTCAGTGAGTTATCTATCATGATCCCAAGATCTCTCTCTTGGTCAGTCTCTGCCAGTTCACACCCCATCAACTTGTATTTGTAGCTGGGATTCTTAGCCCCAATGTGCATTATTTTGCACTTGGCCACATTGAACCGCATCTGCCACGTTGACGCCCATTCACCCAGCCTCAACAGATCCCTTTGGAGTTCCTCACAATCCTCTCTGGTTCTCACCACCCTGAACAATTGGTTCTCAATGCTTTGGTGTTTGGTGTCGCTAGACTCCAGTTTAGCTCGGAGAGGAGGCGGCTGAGAGGTGATATGATCACCATCTTCAAGTCCTTGAAGGGCTGTCCTATAGAGGAGGGTGTGGAATTGTTTTCTGTGGCCCCAGAAGGCAGGACGAGAACCAAATGGGTTGAAATTAAATCAAAAGAGTTTCCGGCTCAACATTAGGAAGAACTTCCTGACTGTTAGAGCGCTTCCTCAGTGGAACAGGCTTCCTCGGGAGGTGGTGGGCTCTCCTTCCTTGGAGGTTTTTCAACAGAGGCTAGATGGCCATCTGACAGCAGTGAAGATCCTGTGAATTTAGGTAGGAGTGTTTGTGAGTTTCCTGCATTGCGCAGGGGGTTGGACTAGATGACCCTGGAGGTCCCTTCCAGCTCTATGATTCTATGAAAGGTTGAAAGAGCTGGGCATGTTTAGCCTGGAGGCAGCTGAGAGGTGATAGAATCACCATCTTCAAGTACTCGAAGGGCTGTTGTATAGAGGATGGTGTGGAATTTGTTTTTTGTGGCCCCGGAAGGTAGGATCAGAACTAGTGGGTTGAAATTAAATCAAAAGAGTTTCTGGCTCAACATTAGAAGAAGAAGACGACGATATTGGATTTATATCCCGCCCTCCACTCCGAAGAGTCTCAGAGCGGCTCACAATGTCCTTTCCCTTCCTCCCCCACAACAGACACCCTGTGAGGTGGGTGGGGCTGGAGAGGGCTCTCACAGCAGCTGCCATTTCAAGGACAACCTCTGCCAGAGCTGTGGCTGACCCAAGGCCATGCCAGCAGGTGCAAGTGGAGGAGTGGGGAATCAAACCCGATTCTCCCAGATAAGAGTTCGCACACTTAACCACTACACCAGACTGGCTCTTCACGTTAGGAAGAACCTGACCGTTAGAGCGGTTCCTCAGTGGAACAGGCTTCCTCCTCGGGAGGTGGTGGGCTCTCCTTCCTTGGAGGTTCTTCAACAGAGGCTGGATGGCCACCTGACAGCGATGAGGATCCTGTGAATTTAGGGGGAGGTGATTGTGAGTTTCCTGCATCGTGCAGGGGGTTGGGCTAGATGACTTTTGGAGGTCCCTTCCAACTCTAGGATTCTGTGACTCTCAATGTGATACATACACTGGGATGTTACCATTGTGACTGAGCCCTGAAAGCAAAGCGCTAGGAGACGGTAGCCCTAGGAGATGGAATGGTGCGTGGAACGAAGAGGTGTTTTGCATCCTGATATAGCTGCTTCTGCGGGGTTTATTCCTCTCGCTTTCATGTGCTGCATTTCAGCGCAGCCCGCCTCCGTTCATAGGTGTCACCACTTATTACAATAGCGCATCGCTGACTACACGCCAGGCTGTTCGCTTGGTGCCATATAGGGATCTAATCTTGGCAACGCAAGGCAAATGCGGGTCTCGGAATAACTGTGCCAGAGCGCCGTGCTTAATCGTACAAGTGCGCGGCTCCGAAGGGCTAATCTGCCTGTTACCTTCTGTGTGTGTGAGTTGATTTGGGCACGGAACGCGACCTCTTTTGGCAGAGCGTCAGTCCACAGTGTTCTTGGGCATCTGAACGTTGCGTTAAGACCGTCCGTGCAGGCAGAGTTGCAAGTACGGACGTCACCCTGCAGGTGAAGATGAAAAAGAGATTGGATTTATATCCTACCTTCCACTCCGAAGAGTCTCAGACTCACAATCTCCTTTCCCTTCCTCCCCCACAACAGACACCCTGTGAGGTAGATGAAGATATTGGATTTATATCCCGCCCTCCACTCCGAAGAGTCTCAGAGCGGCTCACAATCTCCTTTCCCTTCCTCCCCCACAACAGTTACCCTGTGAGGTAGATGAAGATATTGGATTTATACCCCGCCCTCCACTCCGGAGAGTCTCAGAGCGGCTCACAATCTCCTTTCCCTTCCTCCCCCACAACAGACACCCTGTAAGGTAGATGAAGATATTGGATTTATACTCCGCCCTCCACTCCGAAGAGTCTCAGAGCGGCTCACAATCTCCTTTACCTTCCCCCCACAACAGACACCCTGTGAGGTAGATGAAGATATTGGATTTATACCCCGCCCTCCACTCCGAAGAGTCTCAGAGCGGCTCACAATCTCCTTTCCCTTCCTCCCCCACAACAGACACCCCGTGAGGTAGATGAAGATATTGGATTTATATCCCACCCTCCACTCCAAAGAGTCTCAGAGCGGCTCACAATCTCCTTTCCCTTCCTCCCCCACAACAGACACCCTGTGAGGTAGATGAAGACACTGGATTTATATCCCACCCTCCACTCCGAAGAGTCTCAGAGCGGCTCACAATCTCCTTTCCCTTCCTCCCCCACAACAGACACCCTGTGAGGTAGATGAAGATATTGGATTTATATCCCGCCCTCCACTCCAAAGAGTCTCAGAGCGGCTCACAATCTCCTTTCCCTTCCTCCCCCACAACAGACACCCTGTGAGGTAGATGAAGATATTGGATTTATATCCCGCCCTCCACTCCGAAGAGTCTCAGAGCGGCTCACAATCTCCTTTCCCTTCCTCCCCCTCAACAGACACCCTGTGAGGTAGATGAAGATATTGGATTTATATCCCGCCCTCCACTCCGAAGAGTCTCAGAGCGGCTCACAATCTCCTTTCCCTTCCTCCCCCGCAACAGACACCCTGTGAGGTGGGTGGGAGCTGAGAGGGCTTTCACAGCAGCTGCCTTTTCAAGGACAACCTCTGCCAGAGCTATGGCTGACCCAAAGGCCATTCCAGCAGGTGCAAGTGGAGGAGTGGGGAATCAAACCCGGTTCTCCCAGATAGGAGTTTGTGCATTTAACCACTACACCAAACTAATTTACATTCCACCCTCCACTCTGAATCTCAGAGTCCCAGAGCAACCTACAATCTCCTATATCTTCCTCCCCCACAACAGACACCCTGTGAGGTGGGTGGGGCTGAGAGAGCTCTCCCAGAAACAGCCCTTTCAAGGACAGATTCTCAGAGTGGCTCACAATCTCATTTCCCTTCTTCCCCCACAACAGACACCCTGTGAGGTGGGTGGGGCTGGAGAGGGCTCTCCCAGCAGCTGCCCTTTCAAAGACAACCTCTGCCAGAGCTATGGCTGACCCAAGGCCATTCCAGCAGGTGCAAGTGGAGGAGTGAGGGAATCAAAAATGGTTCTCCCAGATAAGAGAGTTATGGCTGACCCAAGGCCATGCCAGCAGGTGCAAGTGGAGGAGTGGGGAATTAAACCCGGTTCTCCCAGATAAGAGTCCGCACGCTTAACCACTACACCAAACTGGCTCTGGAGATCTCTTGGAATCACAGTGGAGATCTCCTGGAATCACAGTGATTCCTGGAGATCTCCTGGAATCGCAGTGGCACTCCAGGCTGCAGAGATCAGTTCCCTTGAAGATGGTGGATGCTTTGGAGGGTGGATGTGTGGAATTGTACCCTGCCCTCCTTGCATTCCACCTTCCAGCCGCCAAGTCTCCGAGTATTTTCTGTTCTCGAGTTTGCGGCTTCCTTGTTGTGTGAGATGGAAAATAACCAGACCTTTTTGGGAACAATCCTCAGTAGCAATGTTGGAAGTTAGTCCGCTGTTGTTCTGGTGTGTGGGGGGGGTGACTCCTGGGAAATGGCTTTTGTTTTTGCAGCCTTTGGCACTCTGGCGCTTGTGAAACAGAAGGCCCCGGGCCTGTCCTGCTTTCTCTCTTTCCAGGACTCCCTCGTAGCTTAGACAGTGACTGCACTGCACTAAGTGAACTCTGTGTTACCTTCTTTGGTAGGTGGATCTGCTCTCTTCCGCCTTGAAGTGACAGCCAGGCCGTCCAATAAAATCTTCCCAGTTTTAGACGAGGCTTCTTGGAAGAGGAGGCGAGGGCTCTGGGGTTTTTTTGGAAGGCAGTTTTCTTCATTTTTGGTTTAAGCCTTCCCAATTTGCCTTTGCCTCTTAACTCTACATATGCATTGAAGTCTAAGCCAGGGGTGGCCGAATTGTGGCTCTTTCGCATACATTGTGTGGCTCTTGAAGCCCCCACTGCCCTATTGGCCAGCTTGGAGAAGAAGAAGAAGATGATATTGGATTTATATCCCGCCCTCCACTCCGAAGCGTCTCAGAGTGGCTCACAATCTCCTTTCCCTTCCCCCCCCCCACAACAGACACCCTGCGAGGTAGATGAAGATATTGGATTTATATCCCGCCCTCCACTCCGAAGAGTCTCAGGGCGGCTCACAATCTCCTCTCCCTTCCTCCCCCACAACAGACACCCTGTGAGGTAGATGAAGATATTGGATTTATATCCCACCCTCCACTCCGAAGAGTCTCAGAGCGGCTCACAATCTCCTTTCCCTTCCTCCCCCACAACAGACACCCTGTGAGGTGGGTGGGGATGAGAGAGCTCTGACAGAAGCTGCCCTTTCAAGGACAACCTCTGCCAGAGCTATGGCTGACCCAGGGCCATGCTAGCAGGTGCAAGTGGAGGAGTGGGGAATCAAAGTCCACTGGATAAGAGTCCGTACACTTAACCACTACACCAGACTGGCTCTCTAGAAGGCATTTTCCCTCTTTAAAATCCCTTCTCGCGTGGATAACACATCAAAGTTGCTTTCTTTCCACCTTTCCCTCCCTCCTCCCATCTATTTCCCTGCCTTTCTACGGTTGCCAGGTCTGTGTTGGAAAATACCTGGAGACTTTGGGAGTGGATTCAAGAGAGAGCGGGGTTTTTGGAGGGGCCTCAGCTTGGTCCAATGCCCTTGAATCTTCCCTTCAAAGCAGCTGTAGTCATAATCATAATACTGATCTCTGCCAGCTGGAGAGGAGTTCTAGAAGTGGGAGATCTCCAGGCCCCACCTGGAGACTGGCAACCTTATGCCTGCCTGCCTTCCTACCTTGCGGCTCTCAAACATCTGACATTTATTTCACGTGGCTCTTACATTAAGCCACTTTGGCCACCCGTGGTCTAAGCCGGGGGTGGCCAACGGTAGCTCTCCAGATTTTTTTTTGCCGGCTGGCCATGCCGGCTGGGGCTGGTGGGAGTTGTAGGCAAAAAAAACACATCTGGAGAGCTACCGTCGGGCCACCTGTGGTCTAAGCGTTTGTAAGATCCCTTTCGGAAACGCTCACGCTCCGGCTTTGGCAGGCTTCCGAAAGGCTTGGGATTCTGGCACAGGACGGCGGCCTGTGCGAACGCCGGTCTTCCCTTGCAGCTGGCGCGGAAGGCCGTTGCCAAGGCTGCCCCTTAAGAGCTCTGAGTTGGGTGCGGGAAGAGAATGCGTTAGGAGGAGCAGCGAGCGTTCTTAACCCAGTTGTCGGAGGGAGTGGGCATTGCGGCGTGTGCCAACGAAGGTGGCAGGTACTGTGGATCGTTTTGAGTGAAGGGTTTCTTAAATTTATGCCCCGCCCTCCCCGCCGAGGCAGCTTACAACAATAGTCATGATTTTACCTGTCCCCCACCTCAAGGTTTTTTGGGCACCTCTTCCTGCTTCAGAGATAACTGTGTCTGTCTTGGGGGTGGCGTGGTGGTGGTGGTGGGGGGGGCGGAAGCTGTCCTAGGCGGTGATAGAAAGTGCTAGCAATCCGTGGCCAACGTATAGCTTTCCCCAGGGGTGGAATTCTAGCAGGAGCTCCTTTGCATATTAGGCCACACCTCCCTGATGTAGCCAATCCTCCCAAGAGCTTACAAAAAAGAGCCTTGTAAGCTCTTAGAGCACGGGTGGCCAACGGTAGCTCTCCAGATGTTTTTTTTTTGCCTACAACTCCCATCAGCCCCAACCAGCATGGCCAATGGCTGGGGCTGATGGGAGTTGTAGGCAAAAAACATCTGGGGAACTACCGTTGGCCACCCCTGTCTTAGAAGAAGAAGAATTGCAGATTTATACCCCGCCCTTCTCTCTGAATCAGAGACTCAGAGCGGCTTACAATCTCCTATGTCTTCTCCCCCCACAACAGACACCCTGTGAGGTGGGTGGGGCTGAGAGGGCTCATACAGCAGTTGCCCTTTCAAGGACAACCTCTGCCAGAGCTGTGGCTAACCCAAGGTCATTCCAGCAGCTGCAAGTGGAGGAGTGGGGAATCAAACTCGGTTCTCCCAGATAAGAGTCCACTCTCTTAACCACGACACCAAACTGGGCTCTCTTAGAGGATCGGCTGCATCAGGGGTGTGTGGCCCAATATGCAAAGGAGCTCCTGCTAGAATTCCACCCCTGGCTTTCCCTCTTAGTGTCTTCAGGGCAAAAGATGTTCAGAGGTGGTTTCTCATTCCTTGCTCTGAGGACCAACTCTGGACCATCTAAGTACTGTACTGGCTAGGGTCAGCCCTGTTTAGTTTCTGAGATCTGTTGAGATCCGGCTGGCTGGGTTGTCCAGGTCATGGTTTAGACCACGGGAGTATGGGGCTTTCAAGGCAAGAGACGAACAGGGGCGGTTTGCCATCGCTTGCTTCTTCAGAGTGGTCCTGAACTTCCTTACTGGTCTCCCGTCCGGGTCCTAACCAAATGCATTAAGTCAAATGCAGTTTTTTGGGCTGCATCCACGGAAGTGTAGTGTCCTGATCACGTGAAGTGATGGTATCGCTTTCCTCTGCTCTGGTTAGACCTCCCCTGGGGTCTTGTGTTCAGTTTTGGGTGGCACATTTTAAGAAGGATCTAGACAAGCTGGAACGGGTCCCGAGGAGGGTGACGAAGATGGTGAGGGGTCTGGAGACCGAGTCTTATGAGGAAAGGTTGAAGGAGCTGGGGATGTTTGGCTGAGGGGTGAGATGATCGCCATCTTACAAGTCCTTGAAGGACTGTCCTGTAGAGGGTGGTGTGGAATTGTTTTATGTGGCCCCGGAAGGTAGGGCCCAGAACCAAGGGGTTGAAATTAAATCAAAAGAGTTTCCGGCTGAACATTAGGAAGAACTTCCTGATGGTTAGAGCCGTTCCGCAGTGGAACAGGCTTCCTCAGGAGGTGGTGGGCTCTCCTTCCTTGGAGGTTTTTCAACAGAGGCTGGATGGCCATCTGACAGCAATGAAGATCCTGTGAATTTAGGGGGAGGTATCTGTGAGTTTAGAGCAGTTCCTCAGTGGAACAGGCTTCCTCCTTGGGAGGTGGTGGGCTCTCCTTCCTTGGAGGTTTTTCAACAGAGGCTAGATAGCCAACTGACAGCAATGAGGATCTTGTGAATTTGGGGGGAGGTGTTTGTGGGTTTCCTGCATTGTGCAGGGGGTTGGACTAGATGACCCTAGAGGTCCCTTCCAACTCTAGGATTCTATGAACTTCCTTACCGTTAGAGCGGTTCCTCAGTGGAACAGGCTTCCTCGGGAGGTGGTGGGCTCTCCTTCCTTGGAGGTTTTTCAACAGAGGCTAGATGGTCCTCTGACAGCAATGAGGATCCTGTGAATTTGGGGGGAGGTGTTTGTGGGTTTCCTGCATTGTGCAGGGGGTTGGACTAGATGACCCTAGAGGTCCCTTCCAACTCTAGGATTCTATGAACTTCCTGACCGTTAGATCGGTTCCTCAGTGGAACAGGCTTCCTCGGGAGGTGGTGGGCTCTCCTTCCTTGGAGGTTTTTCAACAGAGGCTAGATGGTCCTCTGACAGCAATGAATTTAGGGGGAGGTGTTTGTGAGTTTCCTGCATTGTGCAGGGGGTTGGACTAGATGTCCCTGGAGGTCCCTTCCAAATCGGTGATTCTAGGGCAGAACCTGCTTTGCTTCCCGACGGCTGATGAGATGGGGCTAGCCTGTGCTGTTGAAAAACGATTTTAAACGGTTTAAAGAACAGAACGCTTAGGGGTGGCTTCATAGCTGGCCGGGAGGGGAGTGGGGGGGGGGGGGAGAAGCTGATTTTTTTGTGCGTGGTATTCAACATCTCCTTTTTGCCGCAGTGGAGGCGGAATATTTCTCAGGAGAGCAGGCAGTGTTCTCTCCTTGGTGTTGCTTTGGTTTTATTTTTTTTAAAAAAACGCGTTCTGCATTTTCTAAGGGATCAGGCTGCAAAGGTAAATTCTGCAATGCAAGCAAGGCAGATACCAGCTGAGCGTTGGATTTTTGCACACGTCTTGGGGCGGGGAAGAGCCCTCGCCCCCTTATCTAGGTCCGGAACAGTAGCTTTAAATTTTGGGAAGCCTGAGCGGAGACCATATGAGGGTAGTGACAGAACCTGTTTTGGAGGACTGTCGTCTTGTATGGTGGCCTGCATAGAGAATTTGGGGATGGCACGGCCCATTATTAATGCTTATTATGTTCAGTTTTGGGCACCACAATTTCAGAAGGATCTAGACAAGCTGGAATGGGTCCAGAGGAGGGCAACGAAGATGGTGAGGGATCTGGAGACCAAGTCCTATGAGGAAAGGTTGAAGGAGCTGGGATGTTTAGTCTGGAGAGGAGGCGGCTGAAAGTTGGTATGATCACCATCTTCAAGGACTTGAAGGGCTGTCCTATAGAGGATGGCGTGGAATTGTTTTTGTGGCCCCGGAAAGTAGGACCAGAACCAACGGGTTGAAATTAAATCAAAAGAGTTTCCGGCTCAACATTTGGAAAAACTTCTTGACCGTTAGAGCGATTCCTTAGTGGAACAGGCTTTCTTAGGAGGTGGTGGGCTCTCCTTCCTTGGAGGTTTTTCAACAGAAGCTAGATGGCCACCTGACAGGAATGAAGATCCTGTGAATTTAGGGGGAGGTGTTTGTGAGTTTCCTGCATTGTGCAGGGGGTTGGACTAGATGACCCTGGAGGTCCCTTCCAACTCTATGATTCTGTGATTACATTTGCAAATGATACTAAATTGAGAGGGGTTGCAAATACAGTAGAAGACAAGATGATCTTGACAGGCTGGAAAACTGGGCTGAAGCCAATAAAATGAATTTTAACAGGGATAAATGTAACATTAGGAAGAACTTCCTGACAATTAGAGTGGTTCCTCAGTGGAACAGGCTTCCTCAGGAGGTGGTGGGCTCTCCTTCCTTGGAGGTGTTTAAACAGAGGCTAGATGGCCATCTGACAGCAATGAAGATCCTGTGAATTTAGGGGAGGTGTTTGTGAGTTTCCTGCATTGTGCAGGGGGTTGGACTAGAAGAAGATACTGGATTTATATCCCGCCCTCCACTCCGAAGAGTCTCAGAGCGGCTCACAATCTCCTATACCTTCCTCCCCCACAACAGACACCCTGTGAAGTGGGTGGGGCTGAGAGGACTCTCACAGCAGCTGCCCTTTCAAGGACAACCTCTGCCAGGGCTATGGCTGACCCAAGGCCATTCCAGCAGGTGCAAGTGGAGGAGTGGGGAATCAAACCCGGTTCTCCCAGATAAGAGTCCACACACTTAACCACTACACCAAACTGGCTCTCCCTGGAAGTGCCTTCCAGTTCAGCGATTCTGTTATTCTAGTTGGTAGAGCCTCTGCTTGGCATGCAGAAGGTTTCAGGTTCAATCCCCGGCATCTCCATTGAAAAGGACCAGGCAGGAGGTGACGTGAAAGACCTCAGCCTGAGTCCCTGGAGGAACAGCCGCCAATCTGAGTGGACAGTGCTTTCCTTGATGGTCCAAGGGTCCGATATAGAAGGCAGCTACATGCATGTGTGTTGGGGAGGGACTGCGGTTGAGTGGCAGAGCCTCTGCTTGGCATGCCGAAGGTGCCCGGATCGATTCCCATCATCTCCCATTAAAAGGATCAGGTGGGAGGTGATGGGAAAGACCTCTGCCTGGGACCCTGGAGAGCCAGGAGGAGGAGCCATGGCTCAGGGGAAGAGCCTCTGCTTGGCATGCAGAAGGTCCCAGGTTCAGTCCCGGGCATCTCCAGTTGAAAGGACCAGGCAGGAGGTGATGAGAAAGACCTCAGCCTGAGACTCTGGAGAGCCAGAAGGAGGAGCCATGGCTCAGTGGAAGAGCCTCTGCTTGGCATGCAGAAGGTCCCAGGTTCAATCCCCAACATCTCCAGTTAAAAGGAACAGGTGGGAGGTGATGGGAAAGACCTCAGCCTGAGACCCTGGAGAGCCAGGAGGAGGAGCCGTGGCTTGGCATGCAGAAGGTCCAGGTTCAATCCCGGGCATCTCCAGTTGAAAGGACCAGGCAGGAGGTGATGAGAAAGACTTCAGCCTGAGACTCTGGAGAGCCAGGAGGGGGAGTCATGGCTCAGTGGAAGAGCCTCTGCTTGGCATGCAGAAGGTCCCAGGTTCAATCCCCAGCACCTCCCATTAAAAGGACCAGGCAGGAGGTGATGAGAAAGACCTCAGCCTGAGACTCTGGAGAGCCAGGAGGGGGAGTCATGGCTCAGTGGAAGAGCCTCTGCTTGGCATGCAGAAGGTCCCAGGTTCAATCCCAGCATCTCCAGTTAAAAGGACCAGGAGGGAGGTGATGGGGAAGACCTCAGCCTGAGACTCTGGAGAGCCAGGAGGGGGAGTCATGGCTCAGGGGAAGAGCCTCTGGTTGGCATGCAGAAGGTCCCAGGTTCAGTCCCCAGCATCTCCAGTTAAAAGGACCAGGAGGGAGGTGATGGGGAAGACCTCAGCCGGAGATCCTGGGGAGCCAGGAGGGGAAGCCATGGCTCAGTGGAAGAGCCTCTGCTTGGCATGCGGAAGGTTCCAGGTTCAATCCCCAGCATCTCCAGTTAAAAGGACCAGGCGGTAGGTGATGTGAAAGACCTCTACCTGAGACCCTGGAGAGCTGCTGTCAGTCTGAGTAGATCAGAGGTGGCCAAACTTGCTTAATGTAAAAGCCACACGGAATAGATGTCAGATGTTTGACAGCTTTAAGACATTAACCCCAGAGAGAGAGAGAGAGGATGAATTGAGGGAGGGAGAAGCTAAGAGAAAGCAACTTTAGCTTTAAATGCATTCTCCAAGACCTCCATGTCAGCTGGCTTGGCTTGGAGAAGTGATTTCAAGAGAGGGGTGGTCAGCGGGGTGGTGGGGTTTTTGAGAGCTGCAGAATAGCCACGAAAGAGCCACGTGTGACTCCTGAGCCACAGTTTGGCCACCTCCGGAGTAGGTAATATTGGCCCCACTGGTGGACCTCCTGATGGCGCCTGGTTTTCTGGCCGCTGTATGACACAGAGTGTTGGACTGGATGGAGGTAATTCAGCATAAGGTAGCTCCATGGCGTTAAGGTGCTGGCATCTGACGTTTAGGGCTGGGTGGAATCACCGCAGTGCCTTTTGCAGCTGTGGAACCCAGGACGCTTCCCAATTCATCCCTCCCTGTGCTGTGTCCCCCTCCCAAACACCATTGAGAGCTGGTTTGGTATAGTGGCGAAGTGTACGGACTCTTATCTGGGAGAACCGGGTTTGATTCCCCACTGCTCCATTTGCAGCTGCTGGGATGGGCTTGGGTCAGCCAGAGCTCTCTTATCTGGGAGAACCGGGTTGGATTCCCCACTCTTCCACTTGCAGCTGCTGGAATGGCCTTGGGTCAGCCATAGCTCTCTTATCTGGGAGAACCGGGTTTGATTCCCCACTCCTCCACTTGCAGCTGCTGGGATGGCCTTGGGTCAGCCAGAGCTCTCTTATCTGGAGAACCGGGTTTGATTCCCCACACCTCCAATTGCGGCTGCTGGGATGGCCTTGGGTCAGCCAGAGCTCTCTTATCTGGGAGAACCGGGTTTGATTCCCCACACCTCCAATTGCGGCTGCTGGAATGGCCTTGGGTCAGCCAGAGCTCTCTTATCTGGGAGAACCGGGTTTGATTCCCCACTCCTCCACTTGCGGCTGCTGGAATGGCCTTGGGTCAGCCAGAGCTCTCTTATCTGATTCTAAGATCCTGTGAATTTAGGGGGAGGCATTTGTGAGTTTCCTGCATCGTGCAGGGGGCTAGACTAGATGACCCTGGAGGTCCCTTCCAACTCTTAAGATTCTAAGATCCTGTGAATTTAGGGGAAGGTGTTTGTGAGTTTCCTGCATTGTGCAGGGGGCTGGACTAGATGACCCTGGAGGTCCCTTCCAACTCTATGATTCTGTGATTCTAAGATCCTGTGAATTTTGGGGAGGCGTTTGTGAGTTTCCTGCATCGTGCAGGGGGCTGGACTAGATGACCCTGGAGATCCCTTCCAACTCTATGATTCTGTGATTCTAAGATCCTGTGAATTTTGGGGGAGGTGTTTGTGAGTTTCCTGCATCGTGCAGGGGGCTGGACTAGATGACCCTGGAGATCCCTTCCAACTCTATGATTCTGTGATTCTAAGATCCTGTGAATTTTGGGGAGGTGTTTGTGAGTTTCCTGCATCGTGCAGGGGGCTGGACTAGATGACCCTGGAGATCCCTTCCAACTCTAAGATTCTATGATTCTAAGATCCTGTGAATTTAGGGGAGGTGTTTGTGAGTTTCCTGCATTGTGCAGGGGGTTGGACTAGATGACCCTGGAGGTCCCTTCCAACTCTAAGATTCTATGATTCTAAGATCCTGTGAATTTAGGGGAGGTGTTTGTGAGTTTCCTGCATCATGCAGGGGGCTGGACTAGATGACCCTGGAGATCCCTTCCAACTCTATGATTCTGTGATTCTAAGATCCTGTGAATTTTGGGGGAGGCGTTTGTGAGTTGCCTGCATTGTGCAGGGTTTGGACTAGATGACCCTTGAGGTCCCTTCCAACTCTAAGATTCTATGATTCTAAGGTCCTGTGAATTTAGGGGAGGCGTTTGTGAGTTTCCTGCATTGTGCAGGGGGTTGGACTAGATGACCCCGGAGGTCCCTTCCAACTCTATGATTCTGTGACGCTCTGTGAGGGAGGTGGGCTGAGAGAGCTCCAGGAAAGGTAGAAGAGGATTCGAAGCTTACACGCAATTTAAATCACACGGGAGGGAGGGAGAGGGGTGGCCCCCCCCACCTCTCCAGCTTCTTGCTCTCACCCCCATGGCCCTCCAAGGCCCCCTCCCCCTGTGACTCTTAGCTGCACGGTTGTCTGTTCCTGACAAACCAAGCCATGATCTAACCGTGATGTCAACGAGTGCGACTAGCCGGCTGGCTTCATTCTCTGCCACATTTGCTTGCATTTGGAGGGCGGGGAGGGAGATTGTTCCCGGTCAGACCGAGCTCCCTGCTCGGGAAGCCCCGTCGTAGATGTGCCGTGCGTGCTTCCGGCGAGGGCCGCTCTTTTTTTTTCGGAGGAGAGGAATTCGGGAAGCTCCTTTCGGTGCGTGCAAAAACAAGCCTCTCGTTAAATAGTCCCTTCCCCTGCAAAGAGCTGCTTTCGCTTCAAGCGCATTGCGTTCGGCTGATGTAGTCCAGCAGGGCCCTTTCAATTGCCTACTAGGTGAATCGCCTGCGGTTGCCTTTGACAGCCAGTGTTATGCGGTGTCGGGCCGGAACCCAGGAGACCTTGGTCCAAGTCCTTGAAGCTTACTGAATGGCCTGGACCTAGTTACGCACTCTTTCATTTTTTTTGCGGGGGGGGGAGGTATTTTATATTTGTGTCTTGTGCGTGTGTGCGAATGAATGTGTGCGCAGGCGCCTGGAAGTCATGGCGACCTCTGGTGACTGACTCCTACTGGGGGTCCTGGAGAATATTCAGGGAGGCGGCTGAATAAAGCCTGTCCCCACCTCCCAGCTCTGGTATTCCAAGGAGCCCTCCCATCCAAGTTCTTGCCAGAGTGGACCCTGCTTCGTTTCTGAGATCTGATGAGATCAGGCTTGACTGGGCTGCCCGGGTTAGGGCCACGCCCTTGACCTCACCCATGATAGCATAGGGGATGGGCGAACCATGAATGTTGCCCTAAGCTCCTTGCACTCAACTGGGACAAAAGTGATCAGGATATGAGTTGGGTCAAGGTGGATTGTCTGCATGGCTGGTGTGTGCGAGTAGGCCTCCTCCTTTTCCTCCTCCTCCTTTGAGAGCCAGTTTGGTGCCGTGGTGAAGTGTGCGGGCTCTTATCTGGAAGAACCCGGTTTGATTCCCCACTCCTCCACTTGCACCTGCTGGAATGGCCTTGGTGAGCCATAGCTATCGCAGGACTTGAAAGGGCAGCTGCTGTGAGAGCCCTCTCAGCCCCACTCAACTCACAGGGTGTCTGTTGTGGGGGGAGAAGACAAAGGAGATTGTAAGCCGCTCTGAGTCTCTGATTCAGGGAGGGGTATAAATCTGCAATTCTTCTTCTTCTCCTTCTCCCCCTTCTCCTCCTCCTTCTCCTCCTCTCAGTTCTTCAGATACTGTACACTGCTACCCATCTTGCTGGAGAGCCAGTTTGGTGTAGTGGTTAAGTGTGCGGACTCTTATCTGGGAGAACCGGGTTTGATTCCCCACTCCTCCACTTGCACCTGCTGGAATGGCCTTGGGTCAGCCATAGCTCTGGCAGAGGTTGTCCTTGAAAGGGCAGCTGCTGGGAGAGCCCTCTCCAGCCCCACGCACCTCACAGGGTGTCTGTTGTGGGGAGGAAGGTAAAGGACATTGTGAGCTGCTCTGAGACTCTTCGGAGTGGAGGGCGGGATATAAATCCAATATGTTCTTCTTCTTCTTCTTGCTATCCAACAGCCGTAGTTCAGTCTCTGTTGAACCCATCCAAGCCTGGCTTTGGAGAGCCAGTTTCATCTGGGAGAACCGGGTTTGATTCCCCACTTCTCCACGTGCACCTGCTGGAGTGACCTTGAGTCAGTCACAAGTTCTCGCAGAGCTGTTCCTCTCAAGAGCACTTTCTGTCAGAGCTCTCTCAGCTCCACCTACCTCCCAGGGTGTCTGTTGTGTGGAGGGGAAAGGAAAGGAGATTGTAGACTGCTCTGAGACTCCCGAGTGAAAGGTGGGGTATAAACCCAATCCTCTTCTCTTCTTCGATAGAGAGGCTCTTTTTGTTGCTCCAGTGTGCTTGAAAGATAGAGTTGAAATCCCTCATGTAGGCGGGTTGCCTGCCTCCAAAAGGGCATAAAAGGAAACGAGGCCTGCTGGTTTGGGGTGAGATGTTGCTGAGCATGATGGGTAGTTTTAAAAAAGCAGTGCTTTGAAAGTCTCTGATTCTTAAAAAAAGGTAAAGGTAGTCCCCTGTGCAAGCACCAGCCGTTTCCGACTCTGGGGTGACATTGCTTTCACAACGTTTTCACAGCAGACTTTTTATAGGGTGGTTTGCCATTGACACCCCCAGTCATCTGCGCTTTTCCTCCAGCAAGCTGGGTCCTCATTTAACCAACCTCGGAAGGATGGAAGGTTGAGTCGACCTGGAGTCAGCTACCTGAACCCAGCTTCCGCCGGGATCGAACTCAGGTCGTGAGCAGAGGACTCCGGCTGCAGGACTGCAGCTTTACCACTCTGCGCCGCGGGGCTGTGCCTTAGGGACCACCTTTCCCCACATGTAACCCAGAGAGCACTTCTGTTGGGGTCACAATATCTCTTCGCAATCCCCAGCCCTAAGTCGGCCAGGCTCATGCCAGGGCCTTTTTTGTGGTGGCCCCACGCGGGCAGAATGAGTTGCCAGAAGAAGTTAGGGCCCTGCGAGAGCTCATAAAGTTCCGCAGGGCCTGTAAGACGGCACTCTTCCACCAGGCATTTGCAAACTAGGCTGCTGGCCACAACAGTTCTCAGGAAACATCCGGCCCTGTGTCTGTTGTGGGGGAGATTGTGAGCCGCTCTGAGACTCTTTGGAGTGGAGGGCAGGATATAAATCCAATATCTTCATCTACCTCACAGGGTGTCTGTTGTGGGGGGGGGGGGAGGGAAAGGAGATTGTGAGCCGCTCTGAGACTCTTCAGAGTGGAGGGCAGGATATAAATCCAATATCTTCATCTACCTCACAGGGTGTCTGTTGTGGGGGAGGAAGGGAAAGGAGATTGTGAGCCGCTCTGAGACTCTTTGGAGTGGAGGGCGGGATATATATCCAATATCTTCATCTACCTCACAGGGTGTCTGTTGTGGGGGAGGAAGGGAAAGGAGATTGTGAGCCGCTCTGAGACTCTTTGGAGTGGAGGGCGGGATATATATCCAATATCTTCATCTACCTCACAGGGTGTCTGTTGTGGGGGAGGAAGGGAAAGGAGATTGTGAGCCGCTCTGAGACTCTTCGGAGTGGAGGGCGGGATATAAATCCAATATCTTCATCTACCTCACAGGGTGTCTGTTGTGGGGGAGGAAGGGGAAGGAGATTGTGAGCCGCTCTGAGACTCTTCGGAGTGGAGGGCGGGATATAAATCCAATATCTTCATCTACCTCACAGGGTGTCTGTTGTGGGGGAGGAAGGGAAAGGAGATTGTGAGCCGCTCTGAGACTCTTCGGAGTGGAGGGCGGGATATAAATCCAATATCTTCATCTACCTCACAGGGTGTCTGTTGTGGGGGAGGAAGGGAAAGGAGATTGTGAGCCGCTCTGAGACTCTTCGGAGTGGAGAGCGGGATATAAATCCAATATCTTCATCTTCTTCATGGTGGCCAGGGCAGTGCTCGAAACCAGGGAATTCAGAGTTTGTCTTCTCACACCCGGGTCTTCTTTCTCATCCCTCTCTCCCACGGGAGCCTTGGTCGGCGCTCCTCTAATGGCTCAGGTGATGCCAGCCAAGATGGCTTTATACCAGGGGTGGCCAAAATGCGGGTCAGGCTAAGCCAGTCAGCGACTTGGAGAATGCATTTAAAGGTTGCTTTCTTCCATCTCTCCCTCCCTCCTCCAGTCTTATTTTTGGTGAGCCAGTTTAGTGTTGTGGTTAAGTGTTTGGACTCTTATCTGGGAGAACCGAGTTTGATTTCCCCACTCATCCACTTGCACCTGCTGGAATGGTCTTGGGTCAGCCAGAGCTCTGGCAGAGTTGTCTTTGAAAGGGCAGCTTCTGGGATAGCTCTCTCAGCACTGCCCACCTTACCGGGTGTCCGTTGTGGGGGGAGGGGAGGGAAGGTAAAGGAGATTGTGACAGCTCGGAGACTCTGAGATTCAGAGTGAAGGGTGGGGTATAAATCCAGTCTCTTCTTCTCAGGTGCAGGGACTCTTATCTGGCAGAACCGGGTTTGGTTCCCCACTCCTCCGCTTGCAGCTGCCGG
>NC_083224.1:9695702-9753271 GCF_032191835.1 Heteronotia binoei
TATCTCTCCTGGGATGTCAGAATGAGCTGGGCTTTTGGAAGAGTCCTCCTTTGACATGCTGTCCGGAGGGCACTTCCCCGAGAATGTGCTGTAAGGGGAAACCACAAAAAAACATAAAGGGAAATTTATAGCCTGCTGGCATCTTGCAGAAGAAAGCCCGTGAGATCAGTCCTTTACACCGTGGCCCGTGGCCCCGGCATTCCGCCCGTCTGCCTTCTTAAATGTTGTAACGTCCAGTTTTCTGGTGAGCTCGAAAAGCACAATGTTACGTGAAATAGTAAAAAAAAAGTTTTTTAAAAGTCCAGTGGCACCCTTTAAGACTAACAAATTTTATTGCAGATAGATCCAAGCGGGCGGCCGTGTTGGTCTGAAGCAGTAGAACAAAGTAGAAGAAGAAGAAGATATTGGATTTATATCCCGCCCTCCACTCCGAAGAGTCTCAGAGCGGCTCACAATCTCCTTTCCCTTCCTCCCCCACAACAAACACCCTGTGAGGTAGATGAAGATATTGGATTTATATCCCGCCCTCCACTCCGAAGAGTCTCAGAGCGGCTCACAATCTCCTTTCCCTTCCTCCCCCACAACAGACACCCTGTGAGGTAGATGAAGATATTGGATTTATATCCTGCCCTCCCCTGACGGGCTAAGAGCGGCTAACATCAATTACAACAACATAAAATTACATTATTACAGTAATAATAGGGGACTGGAGGGGGGGTGAGCCTCAGCCAATAGAGAAAATACAGGTATTTCTCTTTTAGCTGTATTGGCATATTCAAATAGGGAGATTGGGTGTTTTATCTCATTATGTATACTAAACCCATCTTTCACTATATTTTAGTATATTTTTCTAATGGCAAACTATATGCATGTTGCATGTTAAAAGATAAATGAGTTGGATGGGGAAAAAACTTCTGAGAAATAAGTGCCCTCTTTTTGGCCCAGGCTTATAGAATAGAGTGATTAACAGACATTCTCCCATTTTGACATATTACTGTTTTGTTGCTTTCTCCTACTCATGCTACCCAGAGCAAAGGTTTGCTCAACTTGTTAATTTTACTATTCTGTCATTGGATCTTAAATTTGGACCATTTCGCATTCTAAACCACTGCCTACCAGCTCTATGCAGCTCTGCTCACTGTACCTGATTCCTCATCCAATGAAATGCGCTTGGAGCACACGAAAGCTGACATTCTGGATAAAACTTTGTTGGTCTTAAAGGTGCTACTTGATTCCTACTTTGTTCTAGATTTTATTGTAGCGTAAGCCTTCGAGAAGCACGTCTTTCTTCGCCGGATGCATCTGACGAAGAGAGCTGTGTTCCTTGAAAACTTACGCTGTGATAAAATTTGTTAGTCTTAAAGGTGTTACTGGACTTTTTACTGTTTTGCAGCAACAGACTAACATGGCTAACTCCTCTGGATATGTGACATTATGCCTGCTACAAATACAAGTTGATGGGGTGTGAACTGGCAGACACGGACCAAGAGAGAGATCTTGGGGTCGTGGTAGATAACTCACTGAAAATGTCAAGACAGTGTGCGTTTGCAATAAAAAAGGCCAACGCCATGCTGGGAATGATTAGGAAGGGAATTGAAAACAAATCAGCCAGTATCATAATGCCCCTGTATAAATCGATGGTGCGGTCTCATTTGGAGTACTGTGTGCAGTTCTGGTCGCCGCACCTCAAAAAGGATATTATAGCATTGGAGAAAGTCCAGAGAAGGGCAACTAGAATGATTAAAGGGCTGGAGCACTTTCCCTATGAAGAAAGGTTGAAACGCTTGGGGCTCTTTAGCTTGGAGAAACGTCGACTGCGGGGTGACATGATAGAGGTTTACAAGATAATGCATGGGATGGAGAAAGTAGAGAAAGAGGTACTTTTCTCCCTTTCTCACAATACAAGAACTCGTGGGCATTCGATGAAATTGCTGAGCAGACAGGTTAAAACGGATAAAAGGAAGTCCTTCTTCTCCCAAAGGGTGATTAACATGTGGAATTCACTGCCACAGGAGGTGGTGGCGGCCACAAGTATAGCCACCTTCAAGAGGGGGTTAGATAAAAATATGGAGCAGAAGTCCATCAGTGGCTATTAGCCACAGTGTGTGTGTGTGTATATAATTTTTTTTGGCCACTGTGTGACACAGTGTTGGACTGGAGGGGCCATTGGCCTGATCTAACATGGCTTCTCTTCTGTTCTTAAGGTTTGGGAAAAGGAAAGGAAAGGTCCCCTGTGCAAGCACCAGTCGTTTCCGACTCTGGGGTGACATTGCTTTCACAACTTTTTCACGGCAAACTTTTTACAGGGTGGTTTGCCCTTGCCTACCCCAGTCTTTTACACTTTCCCCCCAGCGAGCCGGGGACTCGTTGACCGCCCTCGGAAGGACGGAAGGCTGAGACAACCTCGGGCCGGCTGCCTGAATCCAGCTTCCGCTGGGATCGAACTCAGGTCGTGAGCAGAGAGTTTAGTCTGCAGTACTGCTGCTTTACTACTCTGCGCCACGGGGCCGTTCTTAAGGTCTGAGCCGGAGGCTGAAAAAGCGTGAGCCAGCTCACATTAACTCAGCTTAGAGGGAACGCCGTGGATTGTCTGCGCTTGACCCGCACACTTGACCTCTACTAAAAGATGTTGCGTGAATTTTATTCATGTTTTTGGATTTTCTCACGGGCCTTTATGGCCTTCCCACCCCCCTCCATCAGTAAAGCGCGACTTGGTCCCTGCTGGAGCGCGGGCAGTCTAGGGGTCTCGCATAATACCTGCAGCCTGAAACTCTTGTTTTGACAGCACTCTTAAGACCTACGAAAGAAGCAGAGAATGTGGCCAAACGGGAATGGCTGTGGGCTGGTGAGATTCTTCGGTGGTCGTGTTTGGGGAGGGGGAAGGCACCCGTCTCTTTAAATCACTTCTCCAAGCCCAGCCATCCAGTGGTTTGGAGAATGCATTTAAAGTTAAAGTTGCTGTCTTTTCCCCTCCCCTCCTTCCCCCTCTTCTCTTCGCGTTCTTTCCTCCTTTCTTACCACTAACGTCCCCTCTTAAGTTGTAGAGTCTTGTGAGCAAGAATTCTACTTTGTGAGTTGCTGGCATTAAAGCTGTGGGCTCCTGGCATTAAAGTTGT
This sequence comes from Heteronotia binoei, assembly GCF_032191835.1. Classification (NCBI taxonomy): domain Eukaryota; kingdom Metazoa; phylum Chordata; class Lepidosauria; order Squamata; family Gekkonidae; genus Heteronotia; species Heteronotia binoei. The sequence continues at coordinate 9,698,819 of NC_083224.1, forward strand.
GAGCTCCTGCATAAATCAGTATGCTCTGGGGTCATCCTTCCTGAGCTAAGGCAAAAATGTTGTGAGCTGGAGGCTAAAAATCTGTGAGCCAGCTCACGTTAACTCAGCTTAGAGGGAACCCTTCCTGTTTTGCAGCTCTCAAACATCTGATGTTCATGTCCTGCAGCTCTCAAACCTTGGTGCTTGGTGCGGGGGCCAAAGTGGAAGGGCTTCTAGACCCACTTGTGAACCTCCTGATGGCACTTGGGGGTTTGTTTGGCCACTGTGTGACACAGAGTGTTGGACTGGATGGGCCATTGGCCTGATCCAAGAAGGCTTCTCTTATGTTCTTCTGTGACACAGAGTGTTGGACTGGATGGGCCATTGGCCTGATCCAAGAAGGCTTCTCTTATGTTCTTCTGTGACACAGAGTGTTGGACTGGAGGGGCCACTGGCCTGATCCAACAGGGCTTCTCTTATGTTCTTCTGTGACACAGAGTGTTGGACTGGAGGGGCCACTGGCCTGATCCAACAGGGCTTCTCTTATGTTCTTATGTGACACAGAGTGTTGGACTGGATGGGCCATTGGCCTGATCCAACAGGGCTTCTCTTATGTTCTTATGTGACACAGAGTGTTGGACTGGAGAGGCCTTTGGCCTGATCCAACAGGGCTTCTCTTATGTTCTTATGTGACACAGAGTGCTGGACTGGAGGGGCCACTGGCCTGATCTAACAGGGCTTATGTTCTTATGGAGCAGAGGTCCATCAGTGGCTATTAGCCACAGCTTATTGTTGGAACTCTCTGATGCTCTGTATTCTTAGTGCTGGGAGGGGCACAGTGGGAGGGCTTCTAGCATCCTGGCCCCACTGGTGAACCTCCTGATGGCCCCTGGGTTTTAGCCACTGCGTAACCCAAAGTGTTGGACTGGATGGGCCATTGGCCTGATCCAACATGGCTTCTCTCATGTTCTTATGTGACACAGAGTGTTGGACTGGAGGGGCCATTGGCCTGATCCAACATGGCTTCTCTCATGTTCTTATGTGACACAGAGTGTTGGACTGGAGGGGCCATTGGCCTGATCCAACATGGCTTCTCTCATGTTCTTATGTGACACAGAGTGTTGGACTGGATGGGCCATTGGCCTGATCCAACATGGCTTCTCTCATGTTCTTATGTGACACAGAGTGTTGGACTGGAGGGGCCACTGGCCTGATCCAACAGGGCTTCTCTGATGTTGGGTTGGCCAGCTTAGCACTTGGGTGGGAGACCATTGAGGAAGCCCAGGGTTGCTACACAGAGGCCGGCAGTGGCAAAACCACCTCTGTTTTGTGTGCCTTGCCTGGATGGCCCAGGCTAGGCTGATCTCATCAGATCTTGGAAACTAGGCTGGTTCAGCTGTGGTTAGTACTTGGATGGGAGACCATGGAGGAAGTCCAGTTTTGCAATGGCAGACCGCCTCTGTTTTGTCTGCTATGACCAGGATGGCCCAGGCTAGCCCAGTCTCAGAAGCTACGCAGGTTCACCCCTGGTTTGTACTTGGGTGGGAGACCTCCCAGGAGGTCTCTTGAGGTCTCCGGAGCCCGTATGGTGCAGTGGTTAAGTGCGTGGACTCTGGGAGAACCGGGTTTGATTCCCCACTCCTCCGCTTGCAGCTGCTGGCATGGCCTTGGGTCAGTCAGAGCTCTCGCAGAGTTGTCCTTGAAAGGGCAGCTTATGTCAGAGCTCTCTCAGCTCCCACCCACCTCACAGGGTGTCTGTTGTGGGGGAGGAAGGGAAAGGAGATTGTGAGCTGCTCTGAGACTCTTCGGAGTGGAGGGCGGGATATAAATCCAATATCTTCATGTACCTCAAAGGGTGTCTGTTGTGGGGGAGAAAGGGGAAGGAGATTGTGAGCTGCTCTGAGACTCTTCAGAGTGGAGGGCGGGATATAAATCCAATATCTTCATCTAACTCACAGGGTGCCTGTTGTGGGGGAGGAAGATAAAGGAGATTGTGAGCTGCTCTGAGACTCTTCAGAGTGGAGGGCGGGATATAAATCCAATATCTTCATCTACCTCACAGGGTGTCTGTTGTGGGGGAGGAAGGGAAAGGAGATTGTGAGCCGCTCTGAGACTCTTCGGAGTGGAGGGCGGGATATAAATCCAATATCTTCATCTACCTCACAGGGTGTCTGTTGTGGGGGAGGAAGGGAAAGGAGATTGTGAGCCGCTCTGAGACTCTTCGGAGTGGAGGGCGGGATATAAATCCAGTATCTCCATCTACTTCACAGGGTGCCTGTTGTGGGGGAGGAAGGGAAAGGAGATTGTGAGCCGCTCTGAGACTCTTCAGAGTGGAGGGCGGGATATAAATCCAATATCTTCATCTACCTCACAGGGTGTCTGTTGTGGGGGAGGAAGGTAGAGGAGATTGTGAGCTGCTCTGAGACACTGAGATTCAGAGTATAAGGAAAGGAAAGGTCCCCTGTGCAAGCTAATAATAATAATAATAATAGATTTTATTTGTATCCCGCCCTCCCCGCCTAGGCGGCTCAGGGCGGCTAACAACCTTTTATACATTTACATAGATAAATAAAAACTTTAAATTTAACAATTAAAAATTAAGCATATAAAAACCAGTTAATAGAATTAAAATAGATAATTCAAGTTAAGTTAAATGTATCTGGCAGCAATAAGATCTTCTGGCGCTGGTTCTGCCAGTTTAATGGATCCATAATAATATAGATGGCGGTCCCTTTATTCCCAGCAACTCAGCAGTCGAAATCAGTATAAGCTTGTCTGAAAAGGACGGTCTTGCCGGCCCTGCGGAGTCGTTTCCGACTCTGGGGCGACGTTGCTTTCACAAGGTTTTCACGGCAAACTTTTTACGGGGTGGTTTGCCATTGCCTTCCCCAGTCATCTATGGTTTCCCCCCAGCAAGCCGGGTACTCATTTTACCAACCTCGGAAGGATAGAAGGCTGAGTCAACCTCGAGCTGGCTACCTAAAAACCCAGCTTCCGCCGGGGATCGAACTCAGGCCCTGAGCAGAGCTTAGGGCTGCAGTACTGCAGCATTAACACTCTGTGCCACGGGGCTCTTTCTGAGTATAGGGCGGGATAGAAATCCAATTTCTCCTCCTCCTCCTCCCTTCTTCTTCGTCTTCTTCTTTCTTCTCTGCAGAGGCAAGCAAAAGCAAACGATTTCTTTTCACCTCTTGCCTTGAAAGCCCTGTGGGTTGCCATGAATTGGCTGCGGCTTGATGGCACTTTCCACCAGCATCACTTGTGTTGGGATCTGGAAGAGCAGCTTCAAGCATGCGGGGAAGTATTGAGCATGCCCAGTTGGGAATAAGCTTTGTCTTTGAACAGTAGGTCCCCGTGACATATTGCAAGCTGTTTTCGAAAGTCTCTTCCAAGCACTTTGCCAGGTGGCATATGGGGAGGGTGGGAGGAGCATTAGGCTGTCTCGAGTGCCCAGAATTGGTTCTGGAGCTCAGCCACGCTCTCTAGAATTCAGGGGCGTCAGACTCGTTTGTTACGAGGGCCAGATCTGTCATAAATGTCATTTCGTCGGGCTGGGCTGTGTGTGCCGTAGTGCCAGTTAGTGCAGCGATCCCAACCTTTTTGGCACCAGGGACGGGTTTTGTGGAAGACGATTTTTCAAGGGATGGGGGGGGGGGGCAGTGGTTTCGGGCTGATACAATTGTGCACTTTATTTCTATTTGTTTGGTATGGTGGTGAAATGCACGGACTCTTATCTGGGAGAACCGGGTTTGATTCCCCCACTCCTGCACTTGCAGCTGCTGGAACGGCCTTGGGTCAGCCAGAGCTCTGGCAGAAGTTGTCCTTGAAAGGGCAGCTGCTGGGAGAGCCCTCTCCAGCCCCATCCACATCACAGAGTGTCTGTTGTGGGGGGGGGAGGTCAAGGAGATTGTGAGCCGCTCTGAGACTCTTCGGGGTGGAGGGCGGGATATAAATACAATATCTTCATCTACCTCACAGGGTGTCTGTTGTTGGGGAGGAAGGGAAAGGAGATTGTGAGCCGCTCCGAGACTCTTCGGAGTGGAGGGCGGGATATAAATCCAATATCTTCATCTACCTCACAGGGTGTCTGTTGTGGGGGAGGAAGGAAAAGGAGATTGTAGGCCGCTCTCTGTCCTTCAAAGGGCAGCTGCTGTGAGAGGCTTCTCCAGCCCCATCCACATCACAGAGTGTCTGTTGTGGGAGAGGAAGGGAAAGGAGATTGTAGGCTGCTCTCTGTCCTTCAAAGGGCAGCTGCTGTGAGAGGCTTCTCCAGCCCCATCCACATCACAGAGTGTCTGTTGTGGGGGGGGGGGAGGTCAAGGAGATTGTGAGCCGCTCTGAGACTCTTCGGAGTGGAGGGCGGGATATAAATCCAATATCTTCATCTACCTCACAGGGGGTCTGTTGTTGGGGAGGAAGGGAAAGGAGATTGTGAGCCGCTCCGAGACTCTTCGGAATGGAGGGCGGGATATAAATCCAATATCTTCATCTACCTCACAGGGTGTCTGCTGTGGGGGAGGAAGGGAAAGGAGATTGTAGGCCGCTCTCTGTCCTTGAAAGGGCAGCTGCTGTGAGAGCCTTCTCCAGCCCCACCCACCTCACAGGGTGTCTGTTGTGGGGGAGGAAGGGAAAGGAGATTGTGAGCCGCTCTGAGACTCTTTGGAGTGGAGGGCAGGATATAAATCCAATATCTTCATCTACCTCACAGGGTGTCTGTTGTGGGGGAGGAAGGGAAAGGAGATTGTGAGCCGCTCTGAGACTCTTTGGAGTGGAGGGCAGGATATAAATCCAATATCTTCATCTACCTCACAGGGTGTCTGTTGTTGGGGGGGGGAAGGGAAAGGAGATTGTAGGCCGCTCTCTGTCTTTGAAAGGGCAGCTGCTGTGAGAGCCCTCTCCAGCCCCACCCACCTCACAGGGTGTCTGTTGTGGGGGGGAGAAGATATCGGCGATTGGAAGCCACTCTGAGACTCTGAAATTCGGAGTGGAGGGCAGGATGTAAATCCAATTTGTTATTGTTGCTGCTACGTTTTAACATATAATGAAATAATTACACAACTGACTGCCCGGTTGCTAACAGGCCATGGACTGGGGATCGGGGACCCCTGAGATAGTGGATATAGAAACTGCATATAGGACAGCAGGTGGTAGAAGAAGAGGAGGAACAGGAGGAAGAAGAAGAAGAATGCAGATTTATATCCCGACCTTCTCTGTGAATCAGAGACTTGGAGCGGCTTACAATCGCCTCTATCTTCCCCCACAACAGACACCCTGTGAGGTGGGTGGGGCTGAGAGAGCTCTCCCAGAAGCTCCCCTTTCAAAGACAGCTCTGTGAGAGGCGTGGCTGGCCCAAGGCCCATTCCAGCAGCTGCAAGTGGAGGAGTGGGGAATCAAACCACACACTTAACCGCTGCACCAAATGGGCTCTCCTCGTAGCCAATACTCCCTCTAAGCTGTGGAGCTTCGTGAGCAAAAATTCTACTTTGTGATCGACTGGCACGAAAGTTGTAAGCTGCCGCAAGAACTTGTTTGCTCCGGGGCCAGTTTGCCTGAGCTGAGACAAAAAGGTGCGAGCCAGAGGCCAAAAACCGTTGAGCTAGCTCACGCTAACTCCGCTTAGAGGGAACGTCGATCACAGCCTGCTTGCGAACGGCATGAATAGGTGCCGCCGTTGAGTTTATATAGCAATTTAAGACAAACCCAGTCTGTGGCGGAGTACGCATTTTCGTGATTCACTGCTCTCTTCTTCAAATAGCGGCTTGCTTTTAGTCGCAGCTGGGATCTGCCGATGGCTGATTTAGGCATCCTGTTTCCTGTGCTTGGCGGAGATCTAGGGATGAGCCGAGCATCCGTTTCCCCGATGCGCTCCGTTCTCCGTAGGAACGTCTTCAGAGCTCTCCCGACGCCTAGCATATGCTGTATTCTTTCCCTCGGCCGATTGGGATTTGGACAAACAGATGGAAGGTCGATCTCTCGGGATCCGCGGGAAGCAGCGTTGACCTTGCGTTGGAACGGTGGGGGGGGGCAGTCCTTGAAACCGCTTTGTCTTTGCGGAAGACACAGAGCTGGGGCTTGGTGAAAAGTGGTCCCAGCTCTGACCCTCTGCTTCTGGAAGAGAGTTTTTATCTTCAACCACTGGCTCAGTTGGGGTGTGTGTGTGTTGTGCGGGATGATGGAGCCCGGTGGCGCAGAGTGGTAAAGCTGCAGTACTGCAGTCCAAGGTCTGCTCGCAACCTGAGTTCGATCCCGGCAGAAGCTGGTTCAGGTCGCCGGCTCACAGTTGACTCAGCCTTCTATTCTTCCGAGGTCAGTCAAATGAGTACTCAGCTTGCTGGGGGGGAAGGGTAGATGACTGGGGAAGGCAAGGGCGAACCACCCCGTAACAAAAAGGCTGCCAAGAAAATGTCATGATATGATGTCACCCCACGGGCCGGTAACAACTCGGTGATTGCACACCTGTCTCCTGCCTCACCTTTACCTTTTTTGTGAGGGATGATAGCACCATATGCAGTTTCCAGGTTGGAAATTGATGTATGTGTGGAGGACCTTTCAGGTCCACACCATTGAGGAACATAAGAACTTAAGAGAAGCCAGGCCGATGGCCCATCCAGTCCAACACTCTGTGTCACACAGTGGCCAAAAAAACCAGGTGCCATCACGAGGTCCATCAGTGGGGCCAAGACACTAGAAGCCCTCCCACTGTTGCCCCTCCCAAGCACGAAGAATACAGAGCACCATTGCCCCAGACATAAGAACATAGAAGAAGCCATGTTAGATCAAGCCAATGGTGCATCCAGTCCAACACTCTGTGTCACACAGTGGCCAAAAAACCCAGGTGCCATCACGAGGTCCATCAGTGGGGCCAAGACACTAGAAGCCCTCCCACTGTTGCCCCTCCCAAGCACGAAGAATACAGAGCACCATTGCCCCAGACATAAGAACATAGAAGAAGCCATGTTAGATCAAGCCAATGGTGCATCCAGTCCAACACTCTGTGTCACACAGTGGCTAAAGAAACCAAGTGCCATCAGGAGGTCCACCAGTGGGACCAGGACACTAGAAGCCCTCCCACTGTGCCCTTCCCCCCAAGCACCAAGAATACAGAGCATCACTGCCTGTCACGCTCTGGGTACCTCTCCCGGTCTCCCGGCGCCGCCGTCGCCCCTCCCGGGCACTCTGGGGCGTTCCCCGGAGGTCTCAGAAACAGGGGTGGGAGCCAGGTTACTTCACCTCAGGCCCCCGTTCCCCTCTGGCTGAGCACGGACTCCTTTCTCTCTCTCAGGAGGCAGCCCCCCTGTGCACTTGCCAGCTTTCTCCCCGACCTCCTCCTTCCCTTCCTTTATACCCCCATCTCAGTCCTCCCCCCTCCTGGGTTCTTCCCCTCTCTGGCTCCTCCCCCCCTTCAAAGCCCCAGACGCCCAGGAGAGGCGCGCCGGGGCTGGGCTGTCTGGGCGTGCCTCGGGCGTCTCGGACTTCTGCAGTGTGCTGGGGTGTGGCCTCTCTCGCCACCATGGGTCAGGCGGCTTTCCTCCTCCCTGCCCAGCGCTGGGCTCAGCCTCTCCCTCCTGCTCCCCGACGTCTCGCTCTGGCCAGGCTCCTCGGACCCGGCGACGGGCGCGGTGGCTGAGAGGCGCCGCTCGGGCAGCTGTTGGCCCTCCGTCAGTCCAGGTGAGGGGTGGGGCCGCCGCGGGGGCTTGGGAAGGTGTGGGAGGCTCTCGGGGCGGGGGCGGGGGCTGGGAGTGGCTGGCAGGCGCCGGGGGGTCCCCCTTGCGTAGTCCTCGCCCGGGCTGGGCGGGACACTGCCCCAGACATAAGAACATAAGAGAAGCCATGTTGGATCAGGCCAATGGCCCATCCAGCCCAACACTCTGTGTCACACAGTGGCCAAAAAACCCAGGTGCCATCAGTGGGGCCAGGACACTAGAAGCCCTACCACTGTGCCCCTTCCCCCAAGCATCAAGAATACAGAGAATCACTGCCCCAGAGAGTTCCAACAATACGCTGTAGCTAATAGCCACTGATGGACCTCTGTTCCAGATGTTTATCCAATCCCTGGCTGGCATGCGTAGATGTACTATGGGAAAAATAAGATGGATGGTCTTTTTTCTCACCATTATATTAGAAACAATTTACTAAATACGTGGATAAAATATAAGAAATATGGTGATGAAAGAAAGCCGCTTTGGATAGTGCCAGCAGAAGTAATAAAAATAACAGTTGAATCTGATGAAGAGAGAGGGATGTCATATAATCAACTGCTAAAGATTCAAGGTGATAAAGTTGAATTAAAATCTGCCAAGGAGCTAAACAATAGATACGACTGGTTTCAAATGCAACAAATAAAAAGTTTGATGGAAAATGATATTAAGTCTGTTGGAATTAGACGTGAACAAACGGAATTGGAAAAGGTTTTGTTTGGAGATAATGAAAAATTAATATCGAAAATATATAAATTATTGTTGAAATGGTCTACTGAAGAAGAAGAAGTAAAATCTCAAATGATTAAATGGGCAATTAATGTAAATAAAGAAATACAGATGGATACATGGGAGTGTCTTTGGAAGAACTCGATGAGAATATCAACATGTCAGAGTATTAAAGAGAATTGTTTCAAGATGATGTATAGGTGGTATATGACTCCGAAAAAATTGGCAAAGATGAGTAAAAAGATGTCGGATAGATGTTGGAAATGTAAGAAACATGAAGGTTCTTTTTATCATATGTGGCGGACTTGTGGAAAAGCGAAAAAGTTTTGGCTGGTGATATAACAATAAATATCCAAAATTTTGGGATATGATTTTAAGAAAGTTGCAGAGACTTTTCTGTTGGGATTACAAATGGAAAAATTTCCAAAAGAAGATAGAACTCTAATTTGGTACTTGCTCTCAGCTGCTAGGACATTGTATGCGCAGTTGTGGAAACATGAAAAAATACCAGAGAAATGGGATTGGATTGTGAAAGTTTTATCGTGGAGTGAGATGGACAAACTAACAAGAACGTTAAGAGACTATGATTTGGAAGCGTTTAAAAAGGAGTGGAAGAAATGTAGAGGATATATAGAGAAAGAGTGGAATGTAAAAAGACATTGGGCAGTTTTTTTAACAATGAGTATGAAAAAAGGGAGAGAAAATTTGAGAAATTGAACTTTGACTAAGAGTACCTTTATAAGTGAATTTAAATATATAACTTCGGCGGGAGTCTAGTAACGGAGGGAGGGGGGATCGGAAAACATCGTATGGGTTAGGGATAGTAATGATATAAACAGATGCTGTTACCATATATTATCAATAAATTGTTTTAACCAGATGTTTACCCAATCCCTTGATGTGGATGCTTTGACAGATGGATACCTTTAACCTTGAAGTAACTTTAAGCGGCTAGCTCTGAGTGTGACGGCCTTCAAACCTCCGGTGAGACCTTCCTGCAGAAAGGCTGGAACTGGCTTAGTAGGGAGTTTAAAGAATGAACTCCCTTCCTTCCACACCTTTGGACGAATGCCTTCCACAAAATATTATAGATCCCGTTGGTTGATTGCTATGCGGCGGCCAGAAGGGAAGCTGTGACTTCGGTGCCGTAGCCTAGGCAAAGAAACGAAGGAGTCAAGCGCACCTTGAAGACCGACAAAGTTTTATTCCGAGCGTAAGCTTTCGTTGTGCTCCGAGCACACTTCACCGGACGAGGAATCGGTTCCAGTGAGCAGGGCCATATATAGCTGGTAGGCAGTGGTTTGGAATGCAAAACGGCACAAATTTAAGACCCAGTGACGGAATAGTAAAATTAACAAACGGAGCAAACCTTTGATCTGGGTAGCAAGAGCAGGAGAAAGCAATAAAACAGCCAAATGTGAGAATGTCTGTCAGTTGCTCTATTATATAAACCTGGGTCAAAAAGAAGGCTCACTGTACCCGATTCCTCGTTTGATGAAGTGTGCTCGGAGCACACAAAATCTTACATTCTGAATAAAACCTATGTGGTCTTAGAGGTGCGCTTGAGTCCTGCTTTGTTCTACGGCTTCAGACTAACATGGCTGCCCGCTTGGAACTAGGCAAAGACGATTATCCCTTTCAGTTTCCTAGCGGTCAAGCACAGCCACTCTGGATGTGAATGCACATCTGGGGATACAGGAAGCCTCAGAGGTGGAGCAGTCAACATCTGTTGTACAACAGGGAATAGAGGGTGAGGCCCTCATAAGAACGTAAGAAGAACCCTGATGGATCAGACCAGGGAGGGTCCACCTAGTCCAGCCTCCTGTCTCACACAGTGGCCAACCAGTTCCTGTAGAGGGCCAAAAACAGGGCACAGAGGCCAAGGCCTTCATAAGAACAACGGAAGAGCCCTGCTGGATCAGACCAGGGAGGGTCCATTCAGTCCAGCCTCCTGTCCCACACAGTGGCCAACCAGTTCCTGTAGAGGGCCAAAAACAGGGCACAGAGGCCAAGGCCTTCATAAGAACAACGGAAGAGCCCTGCTGAATCAAACCTCCAGGGTCAGCTAGTCCAACTCCCTGTACAATGCAGGAAACTCACAAACCCCTCCCCCTAAATTCGCAGGATCTTCATTGCTGTCAGATGGCCATCTAGCCTCTGTTTAAAAAACTCCAAGTTCCTCTGGACAGCCAGCAACAGGGCAGAGAGGCTGAGGCCTTCATAAGAACATCAGAAGAGCCCTGCTGGATCAGACCAGTGAGGGTCCATCCAGTCCAGCCTCCTGTCTCACACAGTGGCCAGCCAGTTCCTCTGGAGGGCCAACAACAGGGCAGAGAGGCTGAGGCCTTCATAAGAACAATGGAAGAGTCCTGCTGAATCAGACCAGGGAGGGTCCATCTAGTCCAGCCTCCTGTCTCTCACAGTGGCCTCAACCAGTTCCTCGGGAGGGCCAACAACAGGGCAGAGAGACTGAGGCCTTCATAAGAACATCAGAAGAGCCCTGCTGGATCAGACCAGTGAGGGTCCATCTAGTCCAGCCTCCTGTCTCTCACAGTGGCCTCAACCAGTTCCTCGGGAGGGCCAACAACAGGGTAGAGAGGCTGAGGCCTTCATAAGAACAACGGAAGAGTCCTGCTGAATCAGACCAATGGCCCATCTAGTCCAGCCTCCTGTCTCACACAGTGGCAATACCAGTTCCTCTGGAGGGCCAATAAGAGCTGAAGCCTTCCTGAGTTACCTCAGAAGAGCCCTGCTGGATCAGACCAGGAGAGGGTCCATCTTGTCCAGCTTCAGACTGCAACATCTGTGACAGACAGGACTCAGCGACTGAGGGCATGAAGAAGAGAGAGACTGAGGCCTTCATAAGAACATCAGAAGAGCCCTGCTGGATCAGACCAGTGAGGGTCCATCTAGTCCAGCCTCCTGTCTCACACAGTGGCCAACCAGTTCCTCTGGAGGGCCAATAAGAGGCTGAAGCCTTCCTGAGTACCTCAGAAGAGCCCTGCTGGATCAGACCAGAGAGGGTCCATCTAGTCCAGCCTGCTGTCTCACACAGTGGCCAACCAGTTCCTCGGGAGGGCCAACAACAGGGCAGAGAGACTGAGGCCTTCATAAGAACATCAGAAGAGCCCTGCTGGATCAGACCAGTGAGGGTCCATCTAGTCCAGCCTCCTGTCTCACACAGTGGCCAACCAGTTCCTCGGGAGGGCCCACAATAGGGCATGGAGACTGAAGCCTTCACCTGATGTTCCCCCCTGGCTCTGGGATCCAGAGGATTAGTGCCTCCGGACATACAGGTTGCCCTCAGTCACCAGGGCAGTAGCCACTGACAGGCCTATCCTCCATTCATCTTATCTAATCCCTCCTGAATTTTTTTTTTTTTAAATTCCTCTGGCAGTGAATCCCACCTTTTAATCACTCCATACGAAGTAGCGGATCTCGGTGTTGCAAATCCGCCTGGTGAGCGCTATCCCATCTCCCCAGGGTTTCCTTTTAGGTAGACTCGGGGTGAGCGTGGGCCATTCCATGCTTTTGCAGGTACTGGATGCTGGGGAGGAGTTTCAGACCCGTGGGCAGAGGGCGCGCATCCAGCGGGAGGGTCCCGAGGAGGCCAGTTTGAGCCACATCCCCGTTCCCGTGGCTGTCTGGCCTGTACCTCTGGGAAGGAGCAGCTGTTTCTAAAGGGCTTTTCAAAGATTGGCGGGGGGGGGGGGGTGGGGGTTGATTTGCTGCCTAGCTGCGTTTTCTTTTTTTTCCAAGGGGAAAATGAAAAGCCATCCAGCTGTTAGCGCATCTGCCGTGCTTGCTGCGGGCTTTCGGTACGCGCCGCTCCCCCGGCACGCCGCGCTTTTGTTTGCTTTTCCTTCCTTTGTTCGCCTCCTCCATTAGCGGCGTCGGCGTGGAGTCACATCCGCACATTACACCCCCTCCTTCCCTCTCGCTTCCTCTTTGTGCGGCCCCCTGGGTGCTGTGATAATGCGACCCGAGGCTGGGTCATTAAAAAAACAGGTGACATTTATCCTTCTGCATCTCCCCCCCACACACACACACACACATACCCCAGCTCTGGCCACCGACCCCTTCTCATTCGGAATACTGTGTGCAATTCTGGTCACTGCACCTCAAAAAGGATATTATAGCATTGGGAAAAGTGCAGGAAAGGGCAACTAGAATGATTAAAGGGCTGGAACACTTTCCCTATGAAGAAAGGTTAAAAAGCTTGGGGCTCTTTAGCTCGGAGAAACGTCGACTGCGGGGTGACATGATAGAGGTTTACAAGTTTATGCATGGGGTAGAGAAAGAAGTACTTTTCTCCCTTTCTCACAATACAAGAACTCGTGGGCATTCGATGAAATTGCTGAGTAGTCAGGTTAGAACAGATAGAAGGAAGTCCTTCTTCACCCAAAGGGTGCTTAACATGTGGAATTCACTGCCACAGGAGGTGGCGGTGGCTACAAGCATAGCCAGCTTCAAGAGGGGATTGGATAAAAATATGGAGCAGAGGTTCATCAGTGGCTATTAGCCACAGTGTGTGTGTGTGTGTGTATTTGACCACTGTGTGACACAGAGTGTTGGATTGGATGGGCCATTGGCCTGATCCAACATGGCTTCTCTTATGTTCTCATCACAGTGGTACTTCTTAGCAGTGCAGGTGGTCTTCTCTGTGAATAAAAGGAAGTCCTTCACCCAAAGGGTGATTAACATGTGGAATTTACTGCCACAGGTGGCGGCGGCTACAAGCCTAGACAGCTTCAAGAGGGGATTGGATAAACATCTGGAGCAGAGGTCCATCAGTGGCTGTTAGGGTATAAATGGAACTCTCTGTTCCATTTTGGTACGATATAAATCCAATATCTTCCTCTACCTCACAGGGTGTCTGTTGCGGGGAAGGAAGGTAAAGGAGATTGTGAGCCGCTCTGAGGCTCTTCAGAGTGGAGGGTGGGATATAAATCCAATATCTTCATCTACCTCACAGGGTGTCTGTTGTGGGGAAGGAAGGTAAAGGAGATTGTGAGCCACTCTGAGGCGCTTCAGAGTGGAGGGTGGGATATATATCCAATATCTTCATCTACCTCACAGGGTGTCTGTTGTGGAGCAGGAAGGCAAAGGAGATTGTGTGCCGCTCTGAGACTCTTCGGAGTGGAAGGCGGGATATAAATCCAATATCATCTTCTTCTAATTATCCTTTGCCCCCTTAATGTCTTTTTGTGCCAGGTTAAGACCTTCCAGAGATTCCTGTAGGATCACATGTCAAGAATTCAGGTCCCTTTAAAGAAAAATAATTGCCATTCCCTTTGACAACAAACCGTCACTAAGGTTCTCCCCACCCTCGTCTCTGCATGTGGCTTTGAGCAAGTTACCCTATCTTTCCGGTTTGGTGAACATAACCATTTCCTGTATACCTGAGGCACATGGCGTTGCGGTTTTAATAGCTGGCCTGTTGGCTTGGAGTCCTTTATCTTTTTAACTGAAGTTTCCCAGCGTGCTGTGATTATATATGTAGTACTTCCAAGAGCACAACCTGGGCCAGAGGAAATGCAAAGGGCTGGGGAGAAAGTTATTGGGGTTTTCCTTAGGGAGGTGAAATGTTTTTGGGACCCGTTTCCTTCTTTTGGAGATTTTCAGGTGTGCTTCTGCAAGGGAAGATTGTGGGGTTTGCGGCACGCTTGTTCATCAGAAACAAAATCTGCAAGCGACAGGAGGCCTGTCCAGCTTAAGAAGAAGAAGATATTGGATTTATATCCCGCCCTCCTTTAACTGCCTCCCCCACAACAGACACCCTGTGAGGTAGATGAAGATATTGGATTTATATCCCGCCCTCCACTCCGAAGAGTCTCAGAGCGGCTCACAATCTCCTTTCCCTTCCTCCCCCACAACAGGCACCCTGTGAGGTAGATGAAGATATTGGATTTATATCCCGCCCTCCATTCCAAAGAGTCTCAGAGCGGCTCACAATCTCCTTTACCTCCCCCCCCCCCACAACAGACACCCTGTGAGGTAGATGAAGATATTGGATTTATATCCCGCCCTCCACTCCGAAGAGTCTCAGAGCGGCTCACAATCTCCTTTACCTTCCTCCCCCACAACAGACACCCTGTGAGGTAGATGAAGATATTGGATTTATATCCCGCCCTCCACTCCGAAGAGTCTCAGAGCGGCTCACAATCTCCTATATCTTCTCCCCCACAACAGACACCCTGTGAGGTAGATGAAGATATTGGATTTATATCCCGCCCTCAACTCCGAAGAGTCTCAGAGCGGCTCACAATCTCCTTTCCCTTCCTCCCCCACAACAGATACCCTGTGAGGTAGATGAAGAGATTGGATTTATATCCCGCCCTCCACTCCAAGAGTCTCAGAGCGGCTCACAATCTCCTTCACCTTCCTCCCCCACAACAGACACCCTGTGAGGTAGATGAAGATACTGGATTTATATCCCGCCCTCCACTCCGAAGAGTCTCAGAGCGGTTCACAATCTCCTTTCCCTTCCTCCCCCACAACAGACACCCTGTGAGGTAGATGAAGATACTGGATTTATATCCCGCCCTCCACTCCGAAGAGTCTCAGAGCAGCTCACAATCTCCTTTCCCTTCTTCCCACACAACAGATACCCTGTGAGGTAGATGAAGATATTGGATTTATATCCCGCCCTCCACTCCAAGAGTCTCAGAGCAGCTCACAATCTCCTTCACCTTCCTCCCCCACAACAGACACCCTGTGAGGTGGGTGGGGTTGGAGAGGGCTCTCACAGCGCTGCCCTTTCAAGGACAACCTCTGCCAGAGTTCTGGCTGACCCAAGGCCATTCCAGCAGCCGCAAGTGGAGTAGTGGGGAATCAACCCCAGTTCTCCAGATAAGAGTCCGCACACTTAACCACTACACCAAACTGATGCAGTGTGCAGAGATGGGGTGTGCAGGAATGTGGCACAATCCGGTTAAGGGTTTTGATAAGGTTCCACATACTATCCTTTTTGACAAGTTGGTAAAATGTGGTTTGGATCGTGTTACCGTCAGGTGGATCTGTAACTGGTTGACAGTTTGCACCCAAAGAGTGCTTGTGAATGGTTCCTCATCCTCTTGGAGAGGAGCGACAAGTGGAGTGCCTCAAGGATCTGTCCTGGGACCTCTTTTGTTCAACATCTTTATCAATGATTTGCATGAAGGAATAGAGGGAACGCTTATTAAATTTGCAGATGATACTAAATTGGGAGGGGGTTTCAAATACAGTAGAAGACAGAAACAGGATGACCTTGACAGGCTGGAAAACTGTGCTAAAGCCAATAAATTGAATTTTAAGAGGGATAAATGTAAAGTTCTGCATTAGGTAGGAAGAGAAGCCATGTTGGATCAGGCCAATGGCCCATCCAGTCCAGCACTCTGTGTCACATAAGAACTAATTTTGGAAGGGGTGTTGAAAGACCTGAGTCAGATTGAGGTGACAAAAGAGGAGGTCCTACAACTGATAGGCAAATCCGGGTCCGGATGGCATACATCTGAGAGTTCTGAAAGAACTCAAAGTTGAACTTGTGGATCTTCTGACAAAAATCTGTAATCTTTCATTGAAATCTGCCTCCGTTCCTGAGGACTGGAAGGTAGCAAATGTCACCCCCATCTTTAAAAAGGGTTCCAGAGGAGATCCGGGAAATTACAGGCCAGTCAGTCTGACTTCAATACCGGGAAAGTTGGTAGAAAGCATTATCAAGGACAGAATGAATGGGCACATTGATGAACACGGGTTATTGAGGAAGACTCAGCATGGATTCTGTAAGGGAAGATCTTGCCTCACTAACCTGTTACATTTCTTTGAGGGGGTGAACAAACATGTGGACAAAGACCCGATAGATGTTTACCTTGACTTCCAGAAAGCTTTTGATAAAGTTCCTCATCAAGGCTCCTTAGAAAGCTTGAGAGTCATGGAGTAAAAGGACAGGTCCTCTTGTGGATCAAAAACTGGCTGAGTAATAGGAAGCAGAGAGTGAGTATAAATGGGCAGTCTTCGCAGTGGAGGACGGTAAGCAGTGGGGTGCCGCAGGGCTCGGTACTGGGTCCCATGCTCTTTAACTTGTTCATAAATGATTTACAGTTGGGAGTGAGCAGTGAAGTGGCTAAGTTTGCGGATGACACTAAATTGTTCAGGGTAGTGAGAACCAGAGAGGATTGTGAGGAACTCCAAAGGGATCGGTTGAGGCTGGGTGAGTGGGCGTCAACGTGGCAGATGCAGTTCAGTGTGGCCAAGTGCAAAGTAATGCACATTGGGGCCAAGAATCCCAGCTACATATACAAGTTGATGGGGTGTGAACTGGCAGAGACTGACCAAGAGAAAGATCTTGGGGTTGTGGTAGATAACTCACTGAAAATGTCAAGACAGTGTGTGTTTGCAATAAAAAAGGCCAACGCCATGCTGGGAATTATTAAGAAGGGAATTGAAAACAAATCAGCCAGTATCATAATGCCCCTGTATAAATCGATGGTGCGGTCTCATTTGGAGTACTGTGTGCAGTTCTGGTCGCCGCACCTCAAAAAGGATATTATAGCATTGGAGAAAGTCCAGAAAAGGGCAACAAGAATGATTACAGGTTTGGAACACTTTTCCTATGAAGGAAGGTTGAAACGCTTGGGGCTCTTTAGCTTGGAGAAACGTCGACTGCGGGGTGACATGATAGAGGTTTACAAGATAATGCATGGGATGTTGTTATTATTATTATTATTATTATTAGTTTATTTTCTGCCCATTCCCCCATTGGGGGCTCAGAGCGGAGTACACCAAATAGAAATAAAATCACAATAAAATCATTATAAAACCAGTTACAACATTCATCAGGGTGCAGCAAGATGATTCAGCAAGATGACATAATAATAATAATAATAATAATAATAATAATAATAATAATAATAATAATAATAATAAATTATTTATACACCACCCTCCCCACCGAGGCAGGCTCAGGGCGGCTTACAGAGTGTGGCAAAAGCCATGTTAAACAATAAAACAATTATACATTCAGTACCATTTAAAATTACCATTAAATTTACATAATATAAAAGTCTAAAATCAATCTAAAATAATCTCATCTTATTGCTATCTCGATTGTTGATGTAAGTGATGGCATGGTGTTCATTTCAGGTTCCATCTTGGAAGGCTAGCCGGAAGAGGGCGGTTTTGCACGCCCTACAGGATTGGCTAATGTCCCGTAGGGCCCGCACCTCTTCCGGCAGCTGGTTCCACCATTGGGGTGCTTTTATAGAGAAGGCCTGTTCTCTGGTTATTTTTAGTTTGACCTCCTTTGGCCCAGGTACTTCCAGAAGGTTTTGTGAGCTGGATCGCAGTGCTCTCCGGGACATGACAGCAAGGTGGTGTACAGCACAAAACAGTATCGCAATACAGCATCACAGTGCAGTAGAGCAGCAGAGCAGTAGTGGGGAGGCCGAACGATCGATAACTAGATGCCCGCTGCCTCATCCAAAGACCTGGCAGAACAGCTCCGTTTTTCAGGCCCTACAAAAGGCCAGCAAGCCAGGTAGGGCCCGGATCTCCATAGGGAGCTGATTCCACCAGGTCGGGGCCAGGACCGAAAAGGACCTGACCCTGGTAGAGGCAAGACGGGCATCTCTTGGGCCGGAGACTATCAGAAGATCTTGGGAGGCCGAACGAAGCAACCGCCGGGGCGTATATGGGAGGAGACGGTCCCGTAGGTATATTGGTCCCAGGCTGCGCAAGGCCTTAAAAGTCAAACGAACACCTTGAAACGGATCCGGGACTCTATAGGCAGCCAGTGCAAATCACGGAGCACCGGACGTGCGCTCACCCGTACAGTTGATGCAGTCAGCAGGCGAGCTGCCGCATTCTGCACCGGCTGCAGTGGCAGCACTGTGACGTGGAGCTTCCTTCTCTTCTCTTCCCTCCAGGTATGCTGGAGGACGGGAAGAAGTTTGACTCCTCTCGCGACAGGAACAAGCCATTCAAGTTCGTGATGGGCAAGCAGGAGGTCATCCGCGGCTGGGAGGAAGGGGTCGCCCAGGTAAGTCGGCATCCTAAGAGCACAAGAAGAGCCCAGTTGGATCAGACCAGTGAGGGCCCCTCTAGTCCACCGCCCTGTCTTACACAGTGACCAGCCCATCGCCCCGGAGGGACAGCAACACGCCATAGAGATCGAGGCTTTCTTCAGTGTTGCTTTCTGGCACTGGAGTTTGGAGGCTGACTGCCTTTGAACATGGAGGTCCAGTGTGGAAAATTTAGCATGGTAAGTACATCAGAAGAGCCCTGCTGGATCAGACCCGTGAGGGTCCATCTAGTCCAGCCTCCTGTCTCACACAGTGGCCAACCAGTTCCTCTGGAGGGCCAACAACAGGGCAGAGTGGCTGAGGCCTTCCTAAGAACATCAGAAGAGCCCTGCTGGGTCAGACCAGGGAGGGTCCATCTAGTGCAGCCTCCTGTCTCACACAGTGGCCAGCCAGTTCCTCTGGAGGGCCAACAACAGGGCAGAGAGGCAAAGGCCTTGATAAGAGCATCAGAAGAGCCCTGCTGGGTCAGACCAGTGAGGGTCCCTCTAGTCCAGCCTCCTGTCTCACATAGGGGCCAACCAGTTCCTCTGGAGGGCCAACAACAGGGCACAGAGGCTGAGGCCTTCCTAAGAACATCAGAAGAGCCCTGCTGGGTCAGACCAGTGAGGGTCCATCTAGTCCAGCCTCCTGTCTCACACAGGGGCCAGCCAGTCCTTCTGGAGGGCCAACAACAGGGCAGAGAGTCTGAGGCCTTCATAAGAACATCAGAAGAGCCCTGCTGGGTCAGACCAGTGAGGGTCCATCTAGCCCAGCCTCCTGTCTCAGATCTGGCAAAGGGGGAACTTTAACTCTCGGAAACTTAAAACAATCCTGGATTCTAATCCAGTTTTGCCCCCGCAGGCCAACGCTGCTACCCTCTTCAACTGTCTTCGTGTGCCCTTCAGTTTCCTGTTCAGTTTGGGAAATCTGTCTCTCCCTGGTCTCCAAGCCTTGCAGTGCTGGCCCCGTTTCCAACAACAAGAAGTGGCAAAACTTGGGGAGGGACGGTGGCTCAGTGGTCCCAGGTTCCATCCCCGGCATCTCCAACCCAAAAGAGTCCAGGCAAATAGGCATGAAAAACCTCAGCTTGAGACTCTGGAGAGCAGGGGAGGGACGGTGGCTCAGTGGTAGAGCATCTGCTTGGTAAGCACAAGGTCCCAGGTTCAATCGCTGGCATCTCCAAAAAAGGTTCCAGGCAAATAGGTGTGAAAAACCTCAGCCTGAGACCCTGGAGAGCAGGGGAGGGATGGTGGCTCAGTGGTAGAGCATCTGCTTGGTAAGCAGAAGGTCCCAGGTTCAATCCCCGGCATCTCCAACTAAAAAGGGTCCAGGCAAATAGGCGTGAAAAACCTCAGCTTGAGACTCTGGAGAGCAGGGGAGGGACGGTGGCTCAGTGGTAGAGCATCTGCTTGGTAAGCAGAAGGTCCCAGGTTCAGTCCCCGGCATCTCCAACTTAGAAGGGGTCCAGGCAAATAGGTGTGAAAAACCTCAGCCTGAGACCCTGGAGAGCAGGGGAGGGAGGGTGGCTCAGTGGTAGAGCATCTGCTTGGTAAGCAGAAGGTCCCAGATTCAATCCCCAGCATCTCCAACTAAAAAGGGGTCCAGGCAAATAGGTGTGAAAAACATCAGCTTGAGACCCTGGAGAGCAGGGGAGGGACAGTGCCTCAGTGGTAGAGCATCTGCTTGGTAAGCAGAAGGTCCCAGGTTTAATCCCCGGTATCTCCAACTAAAAGGGTCCAGGCAAATAGGCGTGAAAAACCTCAGCTTGAGATTCTGGAGAGCAGGGGAGGGAGGGTGGCTCAGTGGCAGAGCATCTGCTTGGGAAGCAGAAGGTCCCAGGTTCAATCCCCGGCATCTCCAAAAAAGGGTCCAGGCAAATAAGCATGAAAAACCTCAGCCTGAGACCCTGGAGAGCAGGGGAGGGAGGGTGGCTCAGTGGCAGAGCATCTGCTTGGGAAGCAGAAGGTCCCAGGTTCAATCCCCGGCATCTCCAAAAAAGGGTCCAGGCAAATAGGTGTGAAAAACCTCAGTCTGAGACCCTGGAGAGCAGGGGAGGTATGGTGGCTCAGTGGTAGAGCATCTGCTTGGTAAGCAGAAGGTCCCAGGTTCAATCCCTGGCATCTCCAAAAAAGGTTCCAGGCAAATAGGCATGAAAAACCTCAGCTTGAGACCCTGGAGAGCAGCTGCCAGTCTGAGTAGACAATACTGACTTTGATGGACCGAGGGTCTGATTCAGTATAAGGCAGCTTCTCATGTCCATATGTCCAAAACGTGGTGGGTGGTGACCGGAGGGGCGCCCTGGGAACTCAGTGGCTGGAGGGAGCCACTGGGCTCATGCCGGTAATAAACTGCGCCTCTCTTCCGTAGTGCAGATGGGGCTGAGCAGGACTTGGCGTCTCTCAATCGCCTGCTCTGTTCCTCCCACAGATGAGCGTCGGGCAGCGCGCCAAGATGATTATCTCGCCAGACTACGCCTACGGCGCTACCGGGCACCCAGGAATCATCCCTCCTAATGCCGTTCTAGTTTTTGACGTGGAGCTTATAAGAATGGAATGACGAGAGGCGCGGCTTCTCCCGTCTCCCTGCTCTGGGGTAAGTGGCAGGGGATCGGTCTGGTGCTCACTGAGGCGGGGCTGCCCTTTAGGAGAGCCGGTTTGGATCAGAGCAGCGTACCAGTTTGGTGTGGTGGTTAAGTGTGCGGACTCTTATCTGGGAGAACCGGGTTTGATTCCCCCACTCCTCCACTTGCAGCTGCTGGATTGGACTTGGGTCAGCCATAGCTCTCTTATCTGGGAGAACCGGGTTTGATTCCTCACTCCTCCACTTGCAGCTGCTGGAATGGCCTTGGGTCAGCCAGAGGTCTCTTATCTGGGAGAACCGGGTTTGATTCCCCACTCCTCCACTTGCAGCTGCTGGAATGGCCTTTGGTCAGCCAGAGCTCTCTTATCTGGGAGAACCGGGCTTGATTCCCTCACTCCTCCACTTGCACCTGCTGGAATGGCCTTGGGTCAGCCATAGCTCTCTTATCTGGGAGAACCGGGTTTGATTCCCCACTCGTCCACTTGCATCTCCTGGAATGGCCTTGGGTCAGCCATAACTCTAACAGAGGTTGTCTTTGAAAGGGCAGCTGCTGTGAGAGCCCTCTCAGCCCCACCCACTCACAGGGTGTCTGTTGTGGGGGAGGAAGGGAAAGGAGATTGTGAGTTGCTCTGAGACGCCTGAGATTCGGAGTGGAGGGCGGACTATAAATCCTGAAGAAGGAGATACTGGGTGGGGTATAAATCCTGAAGAAGGAGGCATCTTTGGCATCAGCCTGGGGGTAGCTGTCGTACTACAAGTCCTCCGCCTGGCTTCGGGTGTGTCTTGGAAGAGTGCCCTGGGCACATGCGTCAGCCTGGCACTCTTTCCTCGTTTTGGGGTGGGGGTGTGGATGACAGGAGATTGAGAGCTTCTTGCCAGGGCTGGGCTCCGTGGCAGCAGAGCGAGGTTGCCTTGGTGATTAATGGGTTAGCCGCCTCCATCCACGCGGCTTCCTCTCCTGCTTTCGGGGCCTTGTTACTCACCGCCCTCCTCTCCAGGGCAGATTCCAACGCAAACTCTCCTTTGTCCCGACAGGTTTGGCACAGGGCAAAGCCCGGAAACCTTTTTTTTGCTTCGAGAAGAATGCACACGAATTTGTATGGAGCTTTCCCCGGCTTATCCACTACACTCTTGGTGTAACCCTCCGCCCCGATTTGAATGTGTTGGGGTCACCGGCTCTTGGCTCCCGACTCCTCCTTTCTCGTTCTCCTCCGACTTCTCCTTTTTTTTGACATTGTTAAGCCGCATCGCTGTAAAACCTCAGCTGTCTTATTTTATCGGTCAGATTCTTTAATCTTATTTGTTGGGGGGGGGGAAGGGGCGGGGGTTGGGTTTTTTTGGTGTAGACTTGAATTGTGTACAATTGAGCATTTACTAGTTTTAAGCATACCAATCGGTTCACGTTGCATAGGAATTAATTGCGCCGACACCGCAAAAGCGCTCTCTCTTTTTTTTCTCGCCGTTGTGTTTTTCTGGGGGGGAAGTTATCTGTCGTACGATGAAACCGATCCGCCGCTGCAAAGCCGCGCAGAGCAGTTCGAGAAGCGATCGAAGGGGGGGGGGGGGAAGCCACATAATCATAGGATTTGATAACGGTTCTCTGCCTGAAATTTGGGGCTCGCACGGAACAGTCCTCCCCGATCCCGTTGCCTTCGCCCCTTTCATTTTGGGGAAGGTTAACCTCCGCAGTAACCTTTTTACGCTGGGGTCGTTCTTGCCTACCCCTCGATTACGGATCTCTCCACCCCGTTGCCAATCTTTTGGTATCTTTTCTACTGGATTTTCGGGACGTTTTTAATCTCTAGCTTTCTGAATCCCACCGCTAGCGAGATTCCAGAACTTCGGAAGGTGCTGTCCTTTTTTTCTTTTTTCCCCCCCGCTCCTCTTGGGGGCGAGGGGAGAAACCCACCCTTTCCCACCCCCACCCTCATCAGCGCAGAAATACTAGAGTGTTCTTTACGAAAACCCTGATGCTGGTCATCGCAGCTTTGCAGACGCCCCTCGAGGCAATGCACCGAAACACCCCCCTCCCCAACTCCCCTTCCTGGTTGTCAGAACCAACCGCTCTCTTCCCCCTCCCCCCCCCCCGGTGTAGTGATTTTTTGGTAAGAGAATCGCCGCTGACGCACTCTGCACTGTCACCACGTCGACACATAGAGTTTTATTATTGCAATAAAAACGCTTATGCTGGCTTTTCTCAATCCCTGGGTGTCTTGTCATCTTTGGTGCTGTTGCACCAGCGGGTGGGGCGTGAGGGGGGGCCTGTTCCGTTGAGAATCGTAACACGGCGATGAGCGATAACACATGCGGAGCTGCCGTCTACTGAATTGGACCTTCGGTACGTCAAGGTCAGTATTGTCCGCTCAGACCGGCAACAGTTTTCCAGGGTCTCGGGCAGTGGTCTTCCACATCACCTGATCCTTAGAATCATAGAGTGGGAAGGGACCTCCAAGGTCATCCAGTCCAACCCCCTGCACAATGCAGGAAACTCACCAAATTTTTGTCGTTCAGTCGCACAGTCGAGCCTGACTCCTTGCGACCCCCTGGACAAAGTCACGCCAGGCCCTCCTGTCTTCCACCATCCTCCGAAGTCTGCTCAAATTCGTGTTTGTTGCATCAGTAACGCTGTCCAGCCATCTCCTCTTTTGCCGTCCCCTTCTTCTTTTGCCTTCTCTCTTTCCCAGCATCAGGATCTTCTCCAGTGAGTGCTCCCTTCTCATTTGGGGGCCAAAGTACCTCCCCCTAAATTCACAGGATCCTCATTGCTGTCAGAAGGCCATCATCTAACCTGTGTTTAAAAACCTCCAAGGAAGGAGGTTCAATTCTCCATTATACCCTATGGGATCAATTCCCCATTATACCCTATGGGAATCATAGAATCACAGAGTTGGAAGGGACCTCCAGGATCATCTAGTCCAACCCCCTGCACATTGCAGGAAACTCACAAACCCCTCCCCGTAAATTCACAGGATCCTCATTGCTGTCAGATGGCCATCTAGCCTCTGTTGAAAAACCTCCAAGGAAGGAGAGCCCACCGCCTTTCAATTGGAGATGCTGGGTATTGAACCTGGGACCTTCTACATTGCATGCAGAGTCTCTTCCGCTGAGCCACAGTCCCCTTGAATAAACCCTTTGACCATGTCTGAGTGAACACATCAAGTTGGCTTGTAGTGAACCTGAAGCTTGTAGTGCATTCATCAGGGTCAGTATTGTCTGCTCAGGCTGGCAGCTGCTCTCCCCAGTCTCAGGTCTTTTGCATCACCTATTGCCTAGTCCTCTTTTAACTGAAGATGCCGGGGATTGAACCAGGGGTGGGGTGGGGGGGTGGGAAATCTCAACTTCTGTTTGATGAAATAAAGACAAGCTCTTATTCAACTTGTGACTCAGTGGAAGAGAACGTCAGAAGAGCCCTGCTGGATCAGAACAGTGAAGGTCATCTGATTCAGCATCTTGACTTACACAGTGGCCAACCAATTCCTCTGGAGGGCCAACAACAGGGCAGAGAGGCCAAGGCCTTCATAAGAACATCAGAAGAGCCCTGCTGGATCAGACCAGTGAGGGCCCATCTAGTCCAGCCTCCTGTCACACAGTGGCCCACCAGGTCCTTTGGAGGGCCAACAACAGGGCAGAGGCTGAAGCCTTCATAAGAACATCAGAAGAGCCCTGCTGGATCAGACCAGTGAGGGTCTATCTAGTCCAGCCTCCTGTCTCACACACTGGCCAACTAGTTCCTTTGGAGGGCCAATAAAAGGGCAGAGAGGCTGAAGCCTTCATAAGAACATCAGAAGAGCCCTTCTGGATCAGACCAGTGTGGGTCCCTCTAGTCCAGCCTCCTGTCTCACACAGTGGCCAACCAGTTCCTCTGGAGGGCCAACAACAGGGCACAGAGGTGGAGGCCTTCATAAGAACGTCAGAAGAGCCCTTCTGGATCAGACCAGTGAGGGTCCATCCAGTCCAGCCTCATGTCTCACACAGTGGCCAGCCGGCTCCTCTGGAGGGCCAACAACAGGGCACAGAGGCTGAGGCCTTCATAAGAACGTCAGAAGAGCCCTTCTGGATCAGACCAGTGAGGGTCCATCTAGTCCAGCCTCCTGTCTCACACAGTGGCCCACCAGTTCCTCTGGAGGGCCAACAACAGGGTAGAGAGGCCGAGGCCCTCATAAGGACATAAGCAATCCTTATATAATTTAAACCAGTGTATACAATGCCATCATATCTTCCCTCCAAAAAAATTGCAATTACTATTCATTACAGATCACTACAAATCAATTGCTTCCAGTTTCCAGTAGAGGAATCAGTACCCTTCAACAATTCCTTCCTTCCTTCAATATATAAAGTTCATAATACAGTCTCCGAAAAGTTCTGAAATTCTTTTAAGTAGGAAGGACCGGGAAATCTTTACTGCCTTCGTAAGACGTCGCCTCTAGCTTTCGAGACATATCAATACTGGTCGTCTTCAGTTATCACGCTGTCAAACTGGAACCCGCTTTCAATGACTTCTTCTAACACAGACTCATGGTTCGTAGCTTACAGCTGAATCAATAGATTCCAAAGGGGAGATACGATGACATTGTAAACACTGGTTTAAATTATATAAGGATTTAAACATACGTATTATTATTATTTCAGCGGTGCTGTTCGTAGCAGTATTTGCTTGCATTCTGGTCACCGCACCTCAAAAAAGATATCATAGCATTGGAGAAAAGTGCAGAAAAGGGCAACTAGAATGATTAAAGGGTTGGAACACTTTCCCTATGAAGAAAGGTTAAAACGCTTGGGGCTCTTTAGCTCGGAGAAACGTCGACTGCGGGGTGACATGATAGAGGTTTACAGGATTATGCATGGGACGGAGAAAGTAGAGAAAGAAGTCCTATTCTCCCTTTCTCCCAACATGAGAAATACAGTCGGGTTAGAACGAATAAAAGGAAGAACTTCTTCACCCAAAGGATGATTAACACATGGAATTCACTGCCACAGGAGGTGGTGGCGGCTACAAGCATAGACAGCTTCAAGATGGGGGTTAGATAAAAATATGGAGTAGAGGTCCATCAGTGGCTATTAGCCACAGTGTATTGTTGGAACTCTCTGTCTGAGGCAGTGATGCTCTATATTCTTGGTGCTTGGGGGGGCACAGTGGGAGGGCTTCTAGCCCCACTGGTGGACCTCATGATGCCACTTGGGTTTTTCTTGGTCACCGCATGACACAGAGTGTTGGACTGGAGGGGCCATTGGTCTGATCCAACATGGCTTCTCTTATGTTCTTATGTGACACAGAGTGTTGGACTGGATGGGCCACTGGCCTGATCCAACAGGGCTTCTCTTATGTTCTTATGTGACACAGAGTGTTGGACTGGATGGGCCATTGGCCTGATCCAACATGGCTTCTCTTATGTTCTTATGTGACACAGAGTGTTGGACTGGATGGGCCATTGGTCTGATCCAACATGGCTTCTCTTATGTTCTTATGTGACACAGAGTGTTGGACTGGAGGGGCCATTGGTCTGATCCAACATGGCTTCTCTTATGTTCTTATGTGACACAGAGTGTTGGACTGGAGGGGCCACTGGCCTGATCCAACAGGGCTTCTCTTATGTTCTTATGTGACACAGAGTGTTGGACTGGAGGGGCCACTGGTCTGATCCAACATGGCTTCTCTTATGTTCTTATGTGACACAGAGTGTTGGACTGGAGGGGCCATTGGTCTGATCCAACATGGCTTCTCTTATGTTCTTATGTGACACAGAGTGTTGGACTGGATATACTGATCCAATATTTATTTATGTATCTATCAGATTTATATACTGCCCACCCCCGACAAACTCAGGGCGGCTAACGGCAGTTTAAAAACATTTGCACTTGGCAAAAATCTTAAAATTAGATCCATAAAAACATTTTCATATATATTAAAAATCCTGAGATGGCAAGCTTCTGTTTTCCCATTATATTAATTCAGTGAGATTGTCGATGCTGTAAGGTAATAGCCACCTCCCCCCTAACCATTAAAGGTGAGTTTGAAAAGCTCGGTCTTACAGGCCCTGCGGCACTGTGGCAGGTCCCGCAGGGCCCTGATGTTTTCAGGGGGGGCATTCCACAACATGGGGGCTGTTGCTGAGAACGCTCTGGCTCTAGTGCTGGTCAATCGAGCCCCTCTTAAGAACATAAGAGAAGCCATGTTGGATCAGGCCAGTGGCCCATCCAGTCCAACACTCTGTGTCACATAAGAACATAAGAGAAGCCCTTTTGGATCAGGCCAATGGCCCATCCAGTCCAACACTCTGTGTCACATGAGAACATAAGAGAAGCCATATTGGATCAGGCCAATGGCCCATCCAGTCCAACACTCTGTGTCACATAAGAACATAAGAACATAAGAGAAGCCATGTTAGATCAGGCCAATGGCCCATCCAGTCCAACATTCTGTGTCACACAGCGGCCAAATATATATATGTGTATATATATATATATATATATATATATATATATATATATATATATACATAAACACACACACTGTGGCTAATAGCCACTGATGGACCTCTGCTCTATATTTTTATCTAACCCCTTCTTGAAGGTGGCTATGCTTGTGGACGCCACCACCTCCTGTGGCAGTGAATTCCACATGTTAATCACCCTTTGGGTGAAGAAGTACTTCCTTTTATCCGTTTTAACCTGTCTGCTCAGCAATTTCATCGAATGCCCACGAGTTCTTGTATTGTGAGAAAGGGAGAAAAGTACTTCTTTCTCTACTTTCTCCATCCCATGCATTATCTTGTAAACTTCTATCATGTCACCCCTGAGTCGACGTTTCTCCAAGCTAAAGAGCCCTAAGCGTTTCAACCTTTCCTCATAGGGAAGGTGTTCCAGCCCTTTAATCATTTTAGTTGCCCTTTTCTGAACTTTCTCCAATGCTATAATATCCTTTTTGAGGTGCGGCGACCAGAACTGCACACAGTACTCCAAATGAGACCGCACCATCGATTTATACAGAGGCATTATGATACTGGCTGATTTGTTTTCAATTCCCTTCCTAATAATTCCCAGCATGGCGTTGGCCTTTTTTATTGCAAACGCACACTGTCTTGACATTTTCAGTGAATTATCTACCATGACCCCAAGATCTCTCTCTTGGTCTGTCTCTGCCAGTTCACACCCCATCAACTTGTATTTGTAGCTGGGATTCTTGGCCCCAATGTGCATTACTTTGCACTTGGCCACATTGAACCGCATCTGCCACGTTGACGCCCACTCACCCAGCCTCAACAGATCCCTTTGGAGTTCCTCACAATCCTCTCTGGTTCTCACCACCCTGAACAATTTAGTGTCATCCGCAAATTTGGCCACTTCACTGCTCACTCCCAACTCTAAATCATTTATGAACAAGTTAAAGAGGATGGGACCCAGTACCGAGCCCTGCGGCACCCCACTGCTTACCGTCCTCCACTGCGAAGACTGCCCATTTATACTCACTCTCTGCTTCCTATTACTCAGCCAGTTTTTGATCCACAAGAGGACCTGTCCTTTTACTCCATGACTCTCAAGCTTTCTAAGGAGCCTTTGATGAGGAACTTTATCAAAAGCTTTCTGGAAGTCAAGGTAAACAACATCTATCGGGTCTCCTTTGTCCACATGTTTGTTCACCCCCTCAAAGAAATGTAACAGGTTAGTGAGGCAAGATCTTCCCTTGCAGAACCCATGCTGAGTCTTCCTCAATAACCCGTGTTCATCAATGTGCCTACTCATTCTGTCCTTGATAATGGTTTCTACCAACTTTCCCGGTATTGAAGTCAGACTGACTGGCCTGTAATTTCCCGGATCTCCTCTGGAACCCTTTTTAAAGATGGGGGTGACATTTGCTACCTTCCAGTCCTCAGGAACGGAGGCAGATTTCAATGAAAGATTACAGATTTTTGTTAGAAGATCCACAAGTTCAACTTTGAGTTCTTTCAGAACTCTCGGATGTATGCCATCCGGACCCGGTGACTTATTAGTTTTTAATTTGTCTATTAGTTGTAGGACCTCCTCTTTTGTCACCTCAATCTGACTCAGGTCTTTCAACACCCCTTCCAATATTAGTGGTTCTGGGGCGGGCAAACACTTCTCATCTTCCACGGTGAAGACGGAGGCAAAAAATGCATTCAGCTTCTCAGCCATTTCCCCATCCTCCTTCAGTAATCCTTTTACCCCATGGTCATCCAAGGGCCCCACTACTTCCCTGGCTGGTTTCCTACTTCTAATATATTTGAAGAAATTTTTATTGTTGGTCTTTATGTTTTTTGCAATATGCTCCTCATAGTCCCTTTTTGCCTGCCTGATCACAGTCTTGCATTTGATTTGCCACTGCCTGTGTTCCCTTTTATTAATCTCACTTGGACTGGTTTTCCACCGCTTAAAGGAGTCCTTCTTACCTTTTACAGCTTCCATTACTTTGTTTGTTAACCATGCTGGCCTCTTCTTATATCTGTTTGTGCCTTTCCTAACTTGTGGTATGTATTTTATCTGAGCTTCTAGGATTATAGTTTTAAATAGTCTCCAAGCTTCCCCAAGGGTTTTGACCGTATTTACCTTTCCTTTCAGTTTCCTCCTCACATGCCTCCTCATCTCAGAGAATTTACCCCTTTTAAAGTTAAATGTGGTTGTGGCGGTCTTTTTGGGCAACTCCCTATTTATACAAATGGTGAAATCAATAACATTATGGTCACTGTTCCCAAGCGGCGCAATCACTTTTACGTCTCTCACCAAGTCTTGGGCATTACTTAGGACCAGATCCAGGATCGCCCCACCCCTGGTAGGTTCTGAGACCATCTGCTCCATAGCACAGTCATTGAGAGCATCAAGAAACTCAATCTCTTTCTCTCGACCAGAACACATATTGACCCAATCAATCTGCGGGTAGTTAAAATCACCTATTACGACACAGTTTTTACGTTTAGCCGCTATCTTTAATCCCTCTATCATATTATAATCGTCCTCTCTCTTTTGATTTGGTGGGCGATAACAAACTCCCATAGTTAAATTTCCTTTTGGGCCCTCTATTTCAACCCAAAGCATTTCTAAAAGGGAATCTAATTCTCTGACCTCAGTCTTACTGGACCGTATATCCTCTCTGACGTACAGAGCCACCCCACCTCCAACCCTTCCCTCCCTATCCTTCCGATATAACTTATATCCAGGAATCACTGTGTCCCACTGATTCTCCTCATTCCACCAAGTTTCTGAAATTCCCACAATGTCTATGTTTTCTCCCAACACTAAACATTCCAATTCACCAATTTTATTTCGGACACTTCTAGCATTTGCATACAAACATTTATAATTTCCCAAGCAAGCTAGGCCCGCCACCTCTCTCCTGCCGCCTCGAGACTCTAGCAGACAGTCCATACTGTTTGTCACCATCACAGTGGACAACTCTGATCCGTTACTCGGTAGAAAAATAGAAGCCAACCCTTCATCTCTTTGAGACGAGTGCTCCCGAACCAGAGACATTCCATCTCCTGTCGGCTTTCCCCCAAGATTTAGTTTAAAAACTGCTCTGCCACCTTTTTGATTTTAAGCGCCAGCAGCCTGGTTCCATCCGGAGACAAGTGGAGACCGACTCTTTTGTACAGCTCCGGCTTGTTCCAGAAAGCATCCCAGTGCCTAACAAACTTAAACCCTTCCTCCTTACACCATCGTCTCATCCACACATTGAGACTTCTAATTTGCGCCTGTCTCTCCTGCCCTGCACGTGGAACAGGTAGCACTTCCGAGAAGGCCACCTTGGAGGTCCTGGCCTTAAGTCTCCCACCCAGCAGCCTAAATTTCTCCTCCAGGACCTCACGACTGCATTTCCCCACATCGTTGGTGCCAACATGCACCATGACCACAGGCTCCGCCCCAGCACTGTCTATCAGCCTATCTACTACACGCGTAATGTCCGCTACCTTCGCACCAGGCAGGCAAGTCACCATACGGTCAATACGCGGTTTCGCCACCCAGCTGTCTACTTGCCTAAGGATCGAATCACCAACTACCAAGACCCCCCCTCTCCCCCTGCCCAGGGATGGTTCCTTGGCGCGAAAGGATACCCGCTCACCAACCGAAGAAGAGGTCCCTTCTGAGGGCGCATTCCCCTTATCCTCAGCAAGGTGCCCTGTTCCCTCTAGACCCTCACGCTCTCTGGCAGCAACGGGGCTGCCACATTCAGAGTGGGGCTCATCTAATACGCCCCCAAGAGTCTTCCCCAATTGCCTAACTGACCGTCTCTGCTTCTCCAGGGCAGTCACCTCGGCCTCAAGGGTACGAACTCGTTCCCTGAGGACCAGGAGCTCCTTGCATCGAGCACACACCCAAGACTTCTGTCCTGTGGGCAGATAGTCATACATGTGACACTCAGTGCAAAACACTGGAAAGCCCCCACCCCCCTGCTGGCATTCTACCTTCATGATATATATATTAAATATACAGTCCTCTTTAAATGCTGTTGTTTACGTGGCTCCCCTTCTGGAAGGTCAACTTACCTTATTGGGAGAACAAGGAAATCAGGGATCTGGGTTCCTGGTCCTTAGGAAGCCCCCAGGCAAAGAGCCACAGGCCAAGAGCCCTTTAGCTCTCGCCCTTCGGCTCGCGCCAAAGGCTCGCGCCTTTGGCAAGGCGCAGCTTAAAATGCAAAGAGGGTGGAGCAGACCACTCCTAAGCAATCATCAACAATTACTCTCAATCAATAAATCAATCACTTTCACCTTTAGCCCACTCACCCAAACGTACAGCAGTTCCCCAGCTATCACAACTCAGCCTTTTCAGCAGTCACCCAAGCCTCAGAATGAAGTCTTTCAAAATGCAGAAATTCTTAGCAACTTCTCCAGCTGTCTCAGCTTATCAGAGCTGCTCTGCTCTGTTCCTCTCAGGCCTCTCTGAGATGTGCTCAGCCTTTGGCAAGGCGCAAAGAGAACATAAGAGAGCGCAAAAAGAACATAAGAGAAGCCCTGTTGGATCAGGCCAGTGGCCCCTCCAGTCCAACACTCTGTGTCACATAAGAACATAAGAGAAGCCATATTGGATCAGGCCAATGGCCCATCCAGTCCAACACTCTGTGTCACATAAGAACATAAGAGAAGCCCTGTTGGATCAGGCCAGTGGCCCATCCAGTCCAACACTCTGTGTCATATAAGAACATAAGAGAAGCCCTGTTGGATCAAGCCAGTGGCCCCTCCAGTCCAATACTCTGTGTCACATAAGAACATCAAAGAAGCCCTGTTGGATCAGGCCAGTGGCCCCTCCAGTCCAACATTCTGTGTCACATAAGAACATAAAAGAAGCCCTGTTGGATCAAGCCAATGGCCCATCCAGTCCAACACTCTGTGTCACATAAGAACATAAGAGAAGCCATATTGGATCAGGCCAATGGCCCATCCAGTCCAACACTCTGTGTCACATAAGAACATAAGAGAAGCCCTGTTAGATCAGGCCAGTGGCCCCTCCAGTCCAACACTCTGTGTCACATAAGAACATAAGAGAAGCCATATTGGATCAGGCCAATGGCCCATCCAGTCCAACACTCTGTGTCACATAAGAACATAAGAGAAGCCCTGTTGGATCAGGCCAGTGGCCCATCCAGTCCAACACTCTGTGTCATATAAGAACATAAGAGAAGCCCTGTTGGATCAAGCCAGTGGCCCCTCCAGTCCAATACTCTGTGTCACATAAGAACATCAAAGAAGCCCTGTTGGATCAGGCCAGTGGCCCCTCCAGTCCAACATTCTGTGTCACATAAGAACATAAGAGAAGCCCTGTTGGATCAGGCCAGTGGCCCATCCAGTCCAACACTCTGTGTCACATAAGAACATAAGAGAAGCCATGTTGGATCAGGCCAGTGGCCCCTCCAGTCCAACACTCTGTGCCACATAAGAGAAGCCCTGTTGGATCAGGCCAGTGGCCCATCCAGTCCAACACTCTGTGTCACATAAGAACATAAGAGAAGCCCTGTTGGATCAGGCCAGTGGCCCATCCAGTCCAACACTCTGTGTCACATACGAACATAAGAGAAGCCCTGTTGGATCAGGCCAGTGGCCCATCCAGTCCAACACTCTGTGTCACATAAGAACGTAAGAGAAGCCCTGTTGGATCAGGCCAGTGGCCCATCCAGTCCAACAATCTGAGCCACATAAGAGAAGCCCTGTTGGATCAGGCCAGTGGCCCATCCAGTCCAACAATCTGAGCCACATAAGAGAAGCCCTGTTGGATCAGGCCAGTGGCCCATCCAGTCCAACAATCTGAGCCACATAAGAGAAGCCCTGTTGGATCAGGCCAGTGGCCCCCCCCAGTCCAACACTCTGAGTCACATAAGAACATAAGAGAAGCCATGTTGGATCAGGCCAGTGGCCCATCCAGTCCAACACTGTGTGTCACCTAAGAACATAAGAGAAGCTCTGTTGGATCAGGCCAATGGCCCATTCAGTGCAACACTGTATCACACAGTATCACACACACACACTGTGGCTAATAGCCACTGATGAACCTCTGCTCCATATATTTATCCATTCCCCTCTTGAAGCTGGCTATGCTTGTAGTTGCCACCACCTCCTGTGGCAGTGAATTCCACATGTGAATCACCCTTTGGGTGAAGACGGACTTCCTTTTATCCATTCTAACCCGACTGCTCAGCAGTTTCCTTTGAATGCCCACTAGTTCTTGTATTGTGAGTTCTTGTATGTTCTTATGTCAAACCCCTCCTTCCATGGTATTTATTAGGGCTAGGGAAAGGGCATCCGGTGGCGTTTCTAGTCCTCTCTGTACCCAGACAGACACCCCGCAACTTCCCCCCTTCTCCGATGTGGTGCCGCAGACAGCTCCAGGCTGTCTCAAAGCAGATACAGAGAGTGGGGATCTACGCCAGAACGCAAATGGCATGTGGAAGAAGGCGGCAGATTTTATTTTGAAGCACAGAATGGAGTGTTCTCGCTTGGAGCGCAGCAGTCGAATGAATGAGACGCTCCTGCCCAGCAATCTGGGGCTGGCTTGCAGAGTGCTGGTTAGGGGGGGTTAGCCTGCGTCATTGCGCTACAGTAAGCCTGTTCTAGGAGCCCTGTGGTACAGAGTGTAAACCTGCAGTGCTGCAGTCCTAAGCTCTGCTCACGACCTGAGTTCGATCCCGGCAGAAGTTGGATCCAGGTAGCCAGTTCCAGGTTGACTCAGCCTTCCATCCTTCCGAGGTCAGTCAAATGAGCCCAGCTTGCTGGGGGGGAAGCGTAGATGACTGGGGAAGGCAAGGGCAAACCACCCCATAAAAAAGTCTGCTGTGAAAACGTCGTGATGCGACGTCACCCCAGAGTTGGAAACGACTGGTGCTTCCACAGGGGACTACCTTGACCTTTTGTAAGCAGCCTCGCGGCGCAGAATGGTAAAGCTTCAGTACTGCAGTCCAAAGCTCTGTTCATGACCTGAGTTCGATCCCGGCAGAAGCTGGGTTCAGGTAGCTGGCTCAAGGTTGTGATCTGAACTCTCTGCCCACGACCTGAGTTCGAACTCAGTGAAAGCTGGTTTCAGGTAGCCAGCTCAGGTTGTCTCAGCCTTCCATCCTTCTGAGGTCAGTAAAATGAGTACCCAGCTTGCTGGGGGGGGAAGTGTAGATGACTGGGGAAGGCAATGGCAAGGAAAGGAAAGGTCCCCTGTGCAAGCACCAGTCATTTCCGACTCTGGGGTGACGTTGCTCTCACAACGTTTTCACGGCAGACTTTTTACGGGGTGGTTTGCCATTGCCTTCCCCAGTCATCTACACTTCCCCCCCAGCAAGCTGGGGACTCATTTGACCGACCTCGGAAGGATGGAAGGCTGAGTCAACCTGAGCTGGCTACCTGAAACCAGCTTTCGCTGAGTTCGAACTCGGGTCGAGAGCAGAGAGTTCAGATCACAGTACAGGAATGGCAAACCACCCCGTAAAAAAGTCTGTTGTGAAAACGTCGTGATGCGATGTCACCCCAGAGTCGGAAACGACCGGTGCTTGCACAGGGGACCTTTCCTTTCACACGTTTTTCTCTTAACTCAAGAAGGAGAGGCAGTTTGGTGTAGTGGTTAAGTGGGCGGACTCTTATCTGGGAGAACCGGGTTTGATTCCCCACTCCTCCACTTGCACCTGCTGGAATGGCCTTGGGTCAGCCAGAGCTCTTGTAGGAGTTCTCCCTGAAAGGGCAGCTGCTGGGAGAGCCCTCTCAGCCCCACTTCCTGCACAGGGTGTCTGTTGTGGGGGAGGAAGGGAAAGGAGATTGTGAGCCGCTCTGAGACTCTTCGGAGTGGAGGGCGGGATATAAATCCAATATCTTCATCTACCTCACAGGGTGTCTGTTGTGGGGGAGGAAGGGAAAGGAGATTGTGAGGCGCTCTGAGACTCTTCGGAGTGGAGGGCGGGATATAAATCCAATATCTTCATCTACCTCACAGGGTGTCTGTTGTGGGGGAGGAAGGGAAAGGAGATTGTGAGGCGCTCTGAGACTCTTTGGAGTGGAGGGAGGGATATAAATCCAATATCTTCATCTACCTCACAGGGTGTCTGTTGTGGGGGAGGAAGGGAAAGGAGATTGTGAGCCGCTCTGAGACTCTTCGGAGTGGAGGGCGGGATATAAATCCAATATCTTCATCTACCTCACAGGGTGTCTGTTGTGGGGGAGGAAGGGAAAGGAGATTGTGAGGCGCTCTGAGACTCTTTGGAGTGGAGGGCGGGATATAAATCCAATATCTTCATCTACCTCACAGGGTGTCTGTTGTGGGGGAGGAAGGGAAAGGAGATTGTGAGCCGCTCTGAGACTCTTCGGAGTGGAGGGCGGGATATAAATCCAATATCTTCATCTACCTCACAGGGTGTCTGTTGTGGGGGAGGAAGGGAAAGGAGATTGTGAGGCGCTCTGAGACTCTTTGGAGTGGAGGGCGGGATATAAATCCAATATCTTCATCTACCTCACAGGGTGTCTGTTGTGGGGGAGGAAGGGAAAGGAGATTGTGAGCCGCTCTGAGACTCTTCGGAGTGGAGGGCGGGATATAAATCCAATATCTTCATCTACCTCACAGGGTGTCTGTTGTGGGGGAAGAAGGGAAAGGAGATTGTGAGCCGCTCTGAGACTCTTCGGAGTGGAGGGCGGGATATAAATCCAATATCTTCATCTACCTCACAGGGTGTCTGTTGTGGGGGAGGAAGGGAAAGGAGATTGTGAGGCGCTCTGAGACTCTTTGGAGTGGAGGGCGGGATATAAAGCCAATATCTTCATCTACCTCACAGGGTGTCTGTTGTGGGGGAGGAAGGGAAAGGAGATTGTGAGCCGCTCTGAGACTCTTCAGAGCGGAGGGGGGGGGATATAATTCCAATATCATCATCAACGATGACCCCAGAGCACACTAATTGATGCAGTAGCTCATTACTTTAATGCCAGTGGCTCGCAGTTTTAATTCTAGCAGCTCACAAAGTAGAACTTTTGTTCACAAGACTCTGCAGCTTAGAGCAGGGGTGTCAAAACATGCGGCCTGGGGGCCGAATCAGTTCCCTGGAGGGCTCCTATCAGGCCCCTGAGCAACCGCCTGTCATCTGCTGCCTTCTCCCTCTCTCTTGCTTCCTTCTGCATCACCGTTTGGTTTGCGAGGCTTGCCCAATCGCACAGGAGCTACAGAGCAAAGCCTCAATTTTTTTCCATGGGCTGAGGGCTCCTCCCTTGCGGAGGAAGGGGGGAAGGAGAGCTTGCTTTGCCAGGCTCTCTCAATCGCACAGCAGAGGTACTGAGCCAAGCCTCTCTTCCTTCTATTGGCTGAGGCTCCCCCTCCTGAGGAAGG
The DNA here is from genome assembly GCF_032191835.1 of Heteronotia binoei. Classification (NCBI taxonomy): domain Eukaryota; kingdom Metazoa; phylum Chordata; class Lepidosauria; order Squamata; family Gekkonidae; genus Heteronotia; species Heteronotia binoei. The sequence continues at coordinate 9,735,633 of NC_083224.1, forward strand.
AAGGAAAGAGCCAGAGCTTCGTTATGAAATGTTTATATTTCTAACGAGTGTGGTTCTCCGGTCCAGAACATGTTTGTTCTAGTGATTATTGCATCTGTAACCAATGTTGTGGTTTAGTTATTGCTTGTGCAGTTTAACATTTAGTTATTGTACGCGAAACTTAAGCGCAATACTTGCCAGGGCTGGATCTTAGGGGGGCAGAGGGGGGTGTTTGCCCTGGGCACCGACAGAGGGGGGATGCCAAATGGGGTATGGAGTCCATTGTATTCTATGAGGCCATAAGATAGAATGGCCCATAAGGGGGCATCATTTTTTAATTCCACCCCCCTCAAAAATCGTGTAGATCTTGTCCTGTTACTTGCTTTTCAGGTTGAGCTCCCACCCACCCTTTTGCTGTTTCCAAATACCATTTTTCTTTGCCCGGTGTCCTGTGTTAAATCAGGTTCGCTTGAGGGCGGCTCCGTTGCCAAGAGCTTAAAGCCAAACGCGGGACGTCTCTCACAGAGAACAACAACTCTAGTCCTGAATGGGGTGGGGGGAAAATGTCCCGTGCTCGCAGCTGATGCTTCGCTCCTCTGAACTTTGTTTTTAAGCTGCCCTAAGAGCTGCTGAGAAGATTAGCTAATGAAGGCAGATCAATCCCTTGCAAATCCAATGAACCGTGCCAAAGCTGTAAAGGAGACGAGGGAGCTTGAAGCTGGACCGGACTGGAACCTGGGAGGCGGAATGGATCTTCACGACGCGCCTTCCGGAGTTTGTTTATTTCCAACAAGGACCCAAAGCAACCTAGACCCTTCTCCTCGAAGCCATTCCGTCCTTGCAACAACCCTCTGAGCTAGGTGAAAAGGAAAAGGAAAGGTCCCTTGTGCAAGCACCCGTCGTTTCCGACTCTGGGGTGACGTTGCTTTCACAACGTTTTCATGGCAGACTTTCCGACAAAGAACTCCATACCTGTGCTGGGAGCAGTCCGGTTAGTCTTTAAAGTGCCCCAACGCTTCTGAAATCGTTTCCAATACGCTTGATATCCCTTTGAAATTCAGGGGAACGGTATTTCAGGTTGTCTGGTTGCACTTATTGGCAGGGGTCGTTTTGTAGAACAATAGGTGCTGGAGCTCATTGGCATAACTCATTAGCACCTGCCACCACCACCCCAGCCAAAAGCAACCTGATGCAAGAAAGGAGAGCCCCGGGCCAGCGAGGCCTGCTTGGGCTGGCTAGAGATCCTGCCAGTGCAAGGAGGCCTCGCTCGCCTGGGGCTCTCCTGGGCCACCCCAGTCAAAAAGCCAGCAAGCCACCCACCACCCAAAATCACATAAGAAGTGGAGAAAGGGCGGTGCGGGCTTCTCCAGGGGTTCACGAGGGCTGCTGGAGGCGTGGCAAAGCCCCTGGTGGCCGGCTGGCTGCCCGCTCTCCTCATCCAGGGACTGTGATGCAGCTGCACCTCCTACTCAATGGACGAGGTAGGTGGGGAGGAGATAGGGTTGCCAAGTCCAGTTCAAGAAATATCTGGGGACTTTGGGGGTGGAGCCAGGAGCAAGCACAATTGAACTCCGAAGGGAGTTCTGGCCCTCACATTTAAAGGGACTGCACACCTTTTTTAAATGCCTTCCTTCCATAGGAAATAATGAAGGATAGGGGCACCTTCTTCGGGGGCTCATAGCATTGGACCCCCTGGTCCAATCCTTTTGAAATGTGGGCGGTATTTTGGGGAGAGGCACTGGACGCTATGCTGAAAACTTGGTACAGTTACCTCAAAAGACAGCCCCGCCAGAGCCCCAGATACCCGTGGATCAATTAACTAGAACATTAAGAGACTATGATTTGGAGATATTTAAAAAAGAGCGGAGGAAGTTTAAAGAATACATAGAGAAAGAGTCGAATGTAAGAAGACATTGGACAATTTTTTAGTAATAATGGGGGGAAAAAACAACAACGAAGAAGCAAGAAGGGGGCGGAAATATTTATATAACGAATTTTGATTAGTCAGATGTATCTTTAGTATTGAATTAGAATCTATAACCTCGGGGAAGTCTATATTGGAGGGAGGGGGGATTGAAAAGTCATATGGGTTAGTATTGAAGCAACGAAGGGAAATTAAGTTCTGAAACCATATGCTATCAATAAATTGGTTAAAACAAAAAAAATTCTCCATTATTTCCAATGAGAATAAGTCTCCATAGGGAATAATAGAGTTCCCAGCAGACATTTCCCTCCCCTCCCCCCGCTTTCTGATGACCCTGAAGCGGGGGGAGGGCCTCCCAACCGGGGGATCCCCTGCCCCCTCCTGGGGATTGGCAACCCTAGCTTCCGGTATGGCACTGCAGGCTGCTTTTGGCTCTGGGCTTGCCAAGTCCAATTCAAGAAATCTCTGGGGACTTTGGGGGTGGAGCCAGCAGACATCGGGGGTGGAGCCAGGAGACATTGGGGTGGAGCCAAGATCAAGGCTGTGACAAGCATCATTGAACTCCAAAGGGGGAGTTCTGGCCATCACATTTCAAGGGACCACACCTTTTCAATGCCTTCCCTCCATTGGAAATAATGAGGGATAGGGGCACCTTCTTTAGGGGCTCATAGCATGGGACCCCCTGGTCCAATCTATTTGAAACTTGGGGGGTACTTTGGGGGGAGGCACTGGATGCTATACTGAAAATGCGGTGCCTCTACCTCAAACTACAGCCCCCCCCCAGACCTCCAGAAACCCGCGGATCGATTATCCATTATCTCCTATGGGAATAAGCCTCCATAGGAAGCAATAGAGTTCCCAGAAGACATTTCCCTCTCCCCCCCCCAGCTTTTTTATGACCCTGAAGCGGGGGGAGGGCCTCCAAACTGGGGGATCCCCTGCCCCCACCTGGGGATTGGCAACCCTAGGGGGAACCCTCAGAAAGGTTCAGGAGCTGTGCTCCTGTGAGCGCCTGCTGAATCGGAGGTCTGTTTATTGGCAATTTGAGGGTGTTTAGCCATTTTGAGCCACACCGAGCAAGGGACTCAGGGAGGGATCATGGGTAGCCTGCTGGATGAAGATCTGGGAGACTCCGTTTCGAATCTCCACTCTGCCACGGAAGCGTGGGCCAGTCACCCCTAGCCCCCCCTCCCCGCAAGGCTTGTTGTGAGAATAAAATGGATGAGGGGAGACCAATGTCGGCCTCCTTGCGTATAAATGAAGCAAGAGCTGCTCTGCTCCATATCTGGTGTCAACTAAATCAAGAACCTCTCGTTGAGGGCGAAAGAGGAGAGCACAAAAGTCGGCTTGAAACTCAACATCAAAAAAGCTAAGATCGTGGCATCCGGCCCCATCACGCCTTGGCAAATAAAAGGGGAAGTCGTGGAAGTAGCGACAGACTTCACATTTCTGGGATCCAAGATCACTGCAGATGGCGACTGTAGCCATGGCATTAAAAGACGTTTGCTCCTTGGGAGGACAGCTATGGCGAACCTGGGCAGTAGAATAAAAAGTAGAGACATCACCCTGCCGACAAAAGTCCGTCTAGTCAAAGCGATGGTATTCCCAGGAGTAATGTATGGCTGTGAGAACTGAACCATAAGGAAGGCCGAGCGCAGAAGAATAGATGCTTTTGAGCTGTGGTGCTGGAGAAGACTCTTGAGAGTCCCTTGGACTGCAAGAAGTACCAATCAGCCAGTCCGAAGAGATATCAACCCAGACTGTTCCCTGGAAGGTCAGAGGCTGAAGCTGAAGCTCCAATACTTTGGCCACCAAATGAGAAGGGAGCCCTCGCTGGAGAAGACCCTGATGCTGGGAAAGACGGAAGGCAAAAGAAGAAGGGGACTGCAAAAGAGATGGCTGGACAGCGTTACTGATGTAACAAACATGAATTTGAGCAGACTTCGGAGGATGGTGGAAGACAGGAGGGCCTGGCGTGACTTGGTCCATGTAGTCGCAAAGAGTCAGACTCGACTGTGCGACCGAACAACAATTTTTTCTGGGGAAGGTTGAAGCTTTAGCCCACCAGGGGGCGATGTGTGCACAGGACGAAGGGTGCTGTTAAGAAACTGGGCCTACACACCCCTTCCTTTCTGGTGCGCTTTTATGCTCAATTGACTTTGCATCATGCGCCGTGGCGGAAGCAAGCTGCCCTTTGTACCGTCAGCTTCCGGAAACAAAGCCACGGGCCAAAGTTGAACAAATCATCATGACACAGCAGAAAAGAGAGAGACTCCGGTTGCACCCGAAAGACTGAACAACATTTCGTGGGCAGGGGCCGAGCTTCCGTGAGTCACTGCTCACGTCTACAGATATATCATTAGGATGCTTTATATTCCTCTCCACGCTTCCCACGTTCTCTTTGGCACCTCGTTTCCTGGAGGCGAAAGAGAGGGATGCCGCTTTCAGAGCCAGAGAGCTGATTTGGAAAGACTCCTTCCTGCATTGGATCCGAGGAGACCTGCAGAACGGAATGGTTCGGAGAGCAGTCTCGTACAGGGAGTGACGCTAGGGTTGCTAACCTCCAGGTAGCTAAAGAGTACAAAGCGCACAGCTTACCGCGACACCAGCTTCCGTTTCAAAACGAACCAGTTCAACCACCTTGAAAAGCAATAACATGTATTCGCTTCAGAAACAACCACACGATTAGCCCTTGATACAAAAAGGAAACTTATACACCAAGAGTTCGCTCTTTTTCTGTGGCAAGTTGCTCGGTTCAATCCTTGTAATTAAGAAGATATTGGATTTATATCCCGCCCTCCACTTCGAAGAGTCTCAGAGCGGCTCACAATCTCCTTTTCCTTCCTCCTCTTCGGAGTGGAGGGCGGGATATAAATCCAATATCTTCTTCTACCTCACAGGGTGTCTGTTGTGGGGGAGGAAGGTAAAGGAGATTGTGAGCCGCTCTGAGACTCTTCGGAGTGGAGGGCGGGATATAAATCCAATATCTTCATCTACCTCACAGGGTGTCTGTTGTGGGGGAGGAAGGTAAAGGAGATTGTGAGCCGCTCTGAGACTCCTTAGAGTGGAGGGCGGGATATAAATCCAATATCTTCATCTACCTTACAGGATGTCTGTTGTGGGAGAGGAAGGTAAAGGAGATTGTGAGCTGCTCTGAGACTCTTCGGAGCGGAGGGTGGGATATAAATCCAATATCTTCATCTACCTCACATGGTGTCTGTTGTGGGGGAGGAAGGTAAAGGAGATTGTGAGCCGCTCTTAGACTCTTCGGAGTGGAGGGCAGGATATAAATCCAATATCTTCTTCTACCTCGCAGGTTGTCTGTTGTGGGGGAGGAAGGGAAAGGAGATTGTGAGCCGCTCTGAGACTCTTTGGAGTGGAGGGCGGGATATAAATCCAATATCTTCATCTACCTCACAGGGTGTCTGTTGTGGGGGAGGAAGGTAAAGGAGATTGTGAGCCGCTCTGAGACTCTTCGGAGTGGAGGGCAGGATATAAGAACATAAGAACATAAGAGAAGCCATGTTAGATCAGGCCAATGGCCCATCCAGTCCAACATTCTGTGTCACACAGCGGCCAAATATATATATATATATATATATATATATATATATATATATATATATATATATATATATATATATATATATACATACACACACACACACACACACACACACTGTGGCTAATAGCCACTGATGGACCTCTGCTCCATATTTTTATCTAACCCCTTCTTGAAGGTGGCTATGCTTGTGGACGCCACCACCTCCGGTGGCAGTGAATTCCACATGTTAATCACCCTTTGGGTGAAGAAGTACTTCCTTTTATCCATTTTAACCTGTCTGCTCAGCAATTTCATCGAATGCCCACGAGTTCGATATAAATCCAATATCTTCTTCTACCTCACAGGGTGTCTGTTGTGGGGGAGGAAGGGAAAGGAGATTGTGAGCCGCTCTGAGACTCTTCGGAGTGGAGGGCAGGATATAAATCCAATATCTTTCTTCATACCCTGGGCCAAAAAAACGCCAATTCATTTTTGTCAAAAGGCACTCCAAAGGTGCTAAAGTGGGCTTGCCCTGCCCTCCTCTCTTCAGCAGCCGCATTTCCTGTCCCAGCCGCCCTCATTGGGTGAGCGTGGGACTTTGGCAAGTTGCTTGGTGGTCGTCTTTGCTTCCTAGCCCCAGCCTGAGGGTCTCAGAACAAGCTGAGGCAGCAGCCGCAGCACAGACTGGAGCTGAGCCACCATCTGGAAACAACAGGTAAGGTTGTTGTTTTTTTCTCCAAAGAAGGATGACCTTGGTGTTATTTTATTTTTCATGCTGCAGGAGTAGGGTTGCCAATCCCCAGGTGGGGGCAGGGGATCCCCCGGTTTGGAGGCCCTCCCCCCGCTTCAGGGTCGTCAGAAAGCGGGGGGAGGGGAGGGAAATGACTGCTGGGCACTCCATTATTCCCTACGGAGATTTATTCCCCTAGAAAATCATGGAGAATTGATCTAAGGGTATCTGGGGCTCTGGGGGGGCTGTTTTTTGTGGAAGAGGCACCAATTTTTCAGTATAGCATCTAGTGCCTCTCCCCAAAATATCCCCCAAGTTTCAAAAAGATTGAACCAGGGGGTCAAATTCTATGAGCCCCAAAAGAAGGTGCCCCTATCCTTCATTATTTCCTATGGAATAAAGGCATTGAAAAGGTGTGCCATCCCTTTAAATGTGATGGCCAGAACTCCCTTTGGAGTTCAATGATGCTTGTCACAGCCTTGATCTTGACTCCACCCCTAATGTCTCCTGGCTCCACCCCCAAAATCTCCTGGCTCCACTCCCAAAGTCCCCAGATATTTCTTAAATTGGACTTGGCAACCCTAGATCAGGCCAATGGCCCCTCCAGTCCAACGCTCTGTGTCACATAAGAACATAAGAGAAGCCATGTTGGATCAGGCCAGTGGCCCATCCAGTCCAACACTCTGAGTCACATAAGAACGTAAGAGAAGCCCTGTTGGATCAGGCCAACAGCCCACCCAGTCCAACGCTTTGTGTCACATAAGAATATAAAAGAAGCCATGTTGGATCAGGCCAACAGCCCACCCAGTCCAATGCTCTGTGTCACATAAGAACATAAGAGAAGCCCTGTTGGATCAGGCCAATGGCCCATCCAGTCCAACGCTTTGAGTCACATAAGAACATAAGAAGCCCTGTCGGATCAGGCCAATGGCCCATCCAGTCCAACACACTGAGTCACAAACGAACGTAAGAGAAGCTCTGTTGGATCAGGTCAATGGCCCATCCAGTCCAACACACTGAGTCACAAACGAACGTAAGAGAAGCTCTGTTGGATCAGGTCAATGGCCCATCCAGTCCAACGCTTTGAGTCACATAAGAACATAAGAAGCCCTGTCGGATCAGGCCAATGGTCCATCTAGTCCAACGCTCTGTGTCACATAAGAACATAAGAGAAGCCCTGTTGGATCAGGCCAATGGCCCATCCAGTCCAACGCTCTGTGTCACATAAGAACATAAGAGAAGACCTGTTGGATCAGGCCAATGGCCCATCCAGCCCAACGCTCTGTGTCACATAAGAACATAAGAGAAGCCCTGTTGGATGAGGCCAATGGCCCCTCCAGTCCAACGCTCTGAGTCACATATGAACATAAGAGAAGCCCTGTTGGATGAGGCCAATGGCCCCTCCAGTCCAACACTCTGTGTCACATAAGAACATAAGAGAAGCCCTGTTGGATCAGGCCAATGGCCCATCCAGTCTAACACTCTGTGTCACACAGTGGTCAAACCCAGGTGCCATCAAGAGGTCCACCACTGGGGCTAGGACACTAGAAGCCCTCCCACTGTTGCCCCCCCCCAGCACCAAGAATACAGTGTTCATTCAATAGGCTGTGGCTAATAGCCACTGATGGACCTCTGCTCCAGATGTTTATCCAATCCCCTCTTGAAGCTGTCTATGCTAGCAGCTGCCACCACCTCCTGTGGCAGTGAATTCCATGCGTTCATCACCCTTTGGTGAAGAAGGACTTCTCTTTATCCGTTCTAACCCGACGGCTCAGCAATTTCGTTGAATGCCCATGTGTTTCTTGATGTACACGTAGCCCAGTTTTCAACATTCAAAAACTGAATTTTAAGGCAAAACAAAATCATATGAATGATTCTTGGGTAAGTCAAAATTGCCGCTCCTAAAACGAACAGAAGATTTCATCTCGTGTGGGCACATCAGCCAAGGAGGAGGCGATAAATCCATTTTGCAATCATGGAATCAGAATTGGGAGAAAAATAATTGAAGGGATGAGAAGCTAGGAGTTCATCTCCTTTGTCCCAACCTTATCCTCATGGTGGATATAAATTTCTTAATATTACCACATACGATCACGTGGAAGAACTATTTCAGAACTCCAGTTTCTCCAGGGCAGGACAGGGTGATTTTGCAATGCCTCTAACGCGTTACGTGGTGCGATTCTTGTGGCACCTCCTTTTGGCAGCCAAAACCTGGAATCCGGATTCTATAATTTCCTTCGAGAGCCGGTTTGGTGTAGTGGTTAAGTGTGCGGACTCTTATCTGGGAGAACCGGGTTTGATTCCCCACTCCTCCCCTTGCAGCAGCTGGAATGGCCTTGGGTCAGCCAAAACTGGAGAGCCAGTTTGGTGTAGTGGTTAAGTGTGCGGACTCTTATCTGGGAGAACCGGGTTTGATTCCCCACTCCTCCACTTGCACCTGCTGGAATGGCCTTGGGTCAGCCATAGCTCTGGCAGAGGTTGTCCTTGATAGGGCAGCTGCTGTGAGAGTCCTCTCCAGCCCCACCTACCTCACAGGGTGTCTGTTGTGGGGGAGAGGAAGGTAAAGGAGATTGTGAGCCGCTCTGAGACTCTTCGGAGTGGAGGGCGGGATATAAATCCAATATCTTCTTCTTCTTCTTCTTCTTCTTCTTCTTCTTCTTCTTCTTCTTCTTCTTCTTCTTCTTCTTCTTCTTCTTCTTCTTCTTCTTCTTCTTCTTCTTCGCTATGGAGGATTCTGGAGGAGATGCTGATGAAGGATAGAACAGTTGTGTCCTTGTCCCCAAGACAGAGAGAAAACATGACTGAACCCCTGGTTGTTTCAGTTGAACTTTTAGTCATTTAGATATTTGTGTCCCACGTTTCTCTGCAACAGGAGTCTAAAATCCCTTTAAAACACAATTATCCTTTCCACAGATCCATTCCACTAACAACAATGCTTTCCCCCAACACGGAGCACCATAACCATCTTGGATCAGCCCAGGGGCCCATCCAGTCCAACACTCTGTGTCACACAGTGGCCAAAAAAACAGGTGCAATCAGGAGGACTATCAGTGGGGCCAGAACACTAGAAGTCCTCCCACTGTTTCCCCCACAAGCGCCAAGAATACAGAGCATCACTACCCCAGCCATAAGAATGTAAGAGAAGCCATCTTGGATCAGGCCAGTGGCCCCTCCAGTCCCAACACTCTGTGTCACACAGGGGCAAAAAACCCCAGGTGCCATCAGGAGGTCCACCGGTGGGGCCAGAGCTCCAGAAGCCTTCCCACTGTTGCCCCCCACGAGCACCAAGAATACACAGCTTCCTTGCCCCAAACAGTGTGTTCCATCAATACTTCATGACTAATAACCACCCATGGATCTCTGCTCTTAAGAACTTAAGAGAAGCCCTGTTGGATCAGGCCAATGGCCCATCCAGTCCAACACTCTGTGTCACATAAGAACATAAGAGAAGCCATGTTAGATCAGGCCAGTGGCCCCTCCAGTCCAACACTCTGTGTCACATAAGAACAGAAGAGAAGCCCTGTTGGATCAGGCCAGTGGCCCCTCCAGTCCAACACTCTGTGTCACATAAGAACAGAAGAGAAGCCCTGTTGGATCAGGCCAGTGGCCCCTCCAGTCCAACACTCTGTGTCACAGAAGAACATAAGAGAAGCCATGTTAGATCAGGCCAGTGGCCCCTCCAGTCCAACACTCTGTGTCACAGAAGAACATAAGAGAAGCCATGTTAGATCAGGCCAGTGGCCCCTCCAGTCCAACACTCTGTGTCACATAAGAACATAAGAGAAGCCCTGTTGGATCAGGCCAGTGGCCCATCCAGTCCAACACTCTGTGTCACATAAGAACATAAGAGAAGCCATGTTGGATCAGGCCAGTGGCCCATCTAGTCCAACACAGTGTCACACAGTCACCAAAACACAGGAGGTCCACCAGTGGGGCAGAACTCCAGAAGCCTTCCCACTGTGCCCCCCCCCCAACCCAAGAAGATAGAGCAGAGGCAGAGTTATGGCTGACCCAAGGCCATTCCAGCAGGTGCAAGTGGAGGAGTGGGGAATCAAACCCGGTTCTCCCAGATAAGAGTCCGCGCACTTCACCACTACACCAAACTGAAGAAGAAGAAGGTGGTGGTGATGATGATTGATGATGATGATATTGGATTTATATCCCGCCATATACTCTGAATCTCAGAGTCTCAGAGCGGTCACAATCTCCTTAACCAGTTTGGTCCCGTGGTTAAGTGTGTGGACTTTTGTCTGGGAGAACCGGCTTTGATTCCCCACTCCTCCACTTACACCTGCTGGAATGGCCTTGGGTCAGCCATAGCTCTGGCAGAGGTTGTCCTTGAAAGGGCAGCTGCTGTGAGAGCCCTCTCAGCCCCACCTACCTCCCAGGGTGTCTGTTGTGGGGGAGGAAGATAAAGGAGATTGTGAGCCGGTCTGAGACTCGGAGAGTCTTCTTCTTCTTCTCTCCCCCCCTCCCACCTCCACAACAGACACCCTGAGGTGGGTGGGGCTGAGAGGGCTCTCACAGCAGCTGCCCTTTCAAGGACAACCTCTGCCAGAGCCAAGGCCATTCCAGCAGCTGCAAGCGGAGGAGTGGGGAATCAAACCCGGTTCTCCCAGATAAGAGTTCGCACACTTACCCACTACGCCAGACTGGCTCTAGATTTTCTTTCCTGCGTGGACAAGCTGAGCCAGTCGCAAACCGCAGCGCAACGCACGTGCCCCATCTGGGGACGACTCATTCTTGGCCAAGACGGCTGCAGCGCTTCTATGCCTCTCCCCAAAAAAGAGGAGTCACGGGAAGCCGATGGGACAGCAGCGCGTTAATCAAAGGGAACGACATTGGACGTTGCTGCTTAGCTCCAGAGCTGTCAAGGACCAGCTCTGGGTGTAATTATACCCTGGCTGACTTCTTTCAGGCATTGGGGTCATGAGTCCCCACTCAAGAATGCGGGCCTTCCGGTGACGGCAAGACTGGAAATTTATTGACCTTTGAAACTGCTGAACTGGATCCAGAGTCTATGTAGTTCAGCCAAACCCTAAGATGAGGAGGAGGAGACTGAAGAAGACGACTGCAGATTTATACAGAGACACTCTGGCTTACAGTCTCCTATATCTTCTCCCCCCCATAATAGACACCCTGGGAGGTGGGTGGAGTCAAGAGGGCTCTCACAGCTGCAGCCCTTTCAAGGACAACTCCCGTGAGAGCTCTGGCTGACCCAAGGCCATTCCAGCAGGTGCAAGTGGAGGAGTGGGGAATCAAACCCCGTTCTCCCAGATAAGAGAGCTCTGGCTGACCCAAGGCCATTCCAGCAGGTGCAAGTGGAGGAGTGGGGAATCAAACCCGGTTCTCCCAGATAAGAGAGCTCTGGCTGACCCAAGGCCATTCCAGCAGGTGCAAGTGGAGGAGTGGGGAATCAAACCCGGTTCTCCCTGAAAAGAGAGCTCTGGCTTACCCAAGGCCATTCCAGCAGCTGCAAGTGGAGGAGTGGGGAATCAAACCCGGTTCTCCCAGATAAGAGTCTGCCAACTTAACCACTACACCAAACTGGCTTTATCCCCTATCCACTCGAAATCTCCTTTCCCTTCCCCTCCCCACAATACACAGGTGGGGAGGAAGAAGAAGAAGATGATGATGATATTGGATTTATATCCTGCCCTATACTCTGAATCTCAGAGTCAGAGAGCAGTCACAATCTCCTTTTACCTTTCCACTCCCCCACAACTGACACCCTGTGAGGTAGGTGGGGCTGAGAGAGCTCTGACAGCAGCTGCCCTTTCAAGGACAACTCCTAGGAGAGCTATGGCTGACCCAGGGCCATTCCAGCAGCTGCAAGTGGAGAGCTCTTTTGAGACCTGCTTTTGAGCAAACAGCTCTGTGAGAACTTCTGACTGACTCAAGGTCACGCCAGCAGGTGGATGTGCAGGTGTGGGGAATCAAACCCAGTTCTCCCAGATTAGAGTCTTAATCTTAATCACTACACCACTATACCAAGCCCTGCAGAATCAACTCATGAAGCTTTTACATAAGAACATAAGAGAAGGCATGTTGAGTCAGCCATAGCTCTCGCAGAGCTATCTTTCAAAGTGCAGCTTCTGTCAGAGCTTTCTCAGCCCCACCCACCTCACAGGGTTATCTGTTGTGGAGGAGGAAGATAAAGGAGATTGTGAGCCGCTCTGAGAATTGGAGTGGAGGGCGGGGTATAAATCCAATGTCGTCTTCTCTTCTTCTTTTAGAAGAGCCGGCATCAACAGCTGTGCCAGAGACAGTTTTAAAGTCTCACCTGCTGGAGGGAGGCCTCTGGGGTTGCCAACCTCCAGGTAGTACCTGGAGATCTCCCATTCTTACACTTGATCTGCAAATTGTTTCCCTCTTGAGAAAATGCTTTGGACTCTAGGGCAGGGGTGTCAAACATGTGGCGTTGGGGCTGAATCAGGCCCCCGCAGGGCTCCTATCAGGTCCCCGAGCAACTGGCTGTCATCTGCTTCCTTCTCCCTCTCTCTTACCTCCTTCTGCATCAGAGCTTGCTTTGCAAGGCTTGCTCGATCGCACAGGAGCTGCAGAGCAAAACCTCTGTTTTCTCCATTGGCTGAGGCTCCTCTCTTGGGGAGGAAGGAAGAAAGGCAGAGCTTGCTTTGCCAGGCTCTCTCAGTTGCACAGCACAGCTAATGAGCCAAGCCTCTCTTCCTTCTGTTGGCTGAGGCTCCCCCTTAGTTCCCTGGGGAAGGAAGGAAAGAGCCAGAGCTTCCTTTGCCCAGTTCCCTGGATCCCAGGGGAGAAATTCAAAGAAAGCATCTTTAAGACCAACGAGTGCTCGTGTTTTAAGCATGTTTTAAATGTTTAAAAATATATATTTGTGTTTGTGTCCTTTATAAATTTATATCTCTGCTACCTGATTTTAAATAGGTACACCCATGGGCTGGCCCAACCAGGGTTCACTTATGTCAGATCTGGCCCTCATAGCATGAGTTCTACACCTCTGCTCTAGGGCATAACACCGGGCTGAGGCTCCCTCCCCCCCCCCCCAAATCCTGCCCTATGTAAGCTCCGCCACCAAAATTTCCAGGTAAGTCTTAACTCAAAACCTGTAACCCTAGCTCTCTTCCTTTCCCCAAGATTTCCCCCTTTGCCTACACTTATTTAGCAAGGGTGAGCAGTTTGGGACTGGCAAAATGGTTTTTAAGGGGGGGGGGGGATTGAATCTGGTAACACCATAAAACAGGGGTGGCCAACGGTAGCTCTCCAGATGTTTATTGCCTACAGCTCCCATCAGCCCCAGCCATTGGCCATGCTGGCTGGGGCTGATGGGAGTTGTAGGCAAAAAACATCTGGAGAGCTACTCTTGGCCACCCCTGCCATAAAAGATCAACAAAATTTTTCTAGGGTATAGACCAGGGGTGGCCAGACTGGCTCAGGAGGCACACGTGGCTTTTTCACACATATTATGTGGCTCTTGAAGCCCCACCGTCCCATTGGCTGGCAGCTTGGAGAATGCATTTAAAGTTAAAGTTGCTTTCCTTCCACTTCTCCCCCTCCCACATCTATCTTCCTTCCTTCCTTCCTTCCTTCCTTCCTTCCTTCCTTCCTTCCTTCCTTCCTTCCTTCCTTCCTTCCTTCCTTCCTTCCTTCCTTCCTTCCTTCCTTCCTTCCTTCCTTCCTTCCTTCCTCCCTCCCTCCCTCCCTCCCTCCCTCCCTTCCTTCCTGCCTGCCTGCCTGCCTGCCTGCCTGCCTGCCAGTTTTGTGTAGTGGTTAAGCGTGCGGGCTCTTATCTTGGAGAATTGCATTTGATTCCCCACTCCTCCACTTGCAGCTGCTGGAATGGCCTTGGGTCAGCCATAGCTCTGGCAGAGGTTGTCCTTGAAAGGGCAGCTTCTGGGATAGCTCTCTCAGCCCCACCCACCTCACAGGAGGGTGTCTGTTGTGGGGGAGGTTAAAAGCAATTGTGAGCCACTCTGAGACTCTGAGCGGAGGGACGGATATTAACCTTTCTTCTTCTTCTCCTTCTCCTCCTTCTCCTCTTCTTTCTCTTTCTCTTTCTTCATCTCCTTTCTTCCGTCCTATTCTAAGGGGCTTTTGCCTTAAGCAAATCTGGCCACTCGGTTCTGAACTTATGTAAATTGGGTATCTGAAGAAAGGCGCTTTGAGTCTCAAAAGCTTCTACCCTGGACAATTTGGTTGGCCTCAACAAGTCAGGTTGCCAGCTCCAAGTTGGAAAATACCTGGAGACTCGGAGGTGGAGCCCGAGAAGGGCGGGGCTTGGGAAGGGGTGGGGCTTCAATAGGGTACCATTCCGGAGAGGTCATCTTCCAAACAGACCATCTCTTCCAGGTGAACTGGCCTCTGTTGCCTGAAGCTCAGTTACAATCCCAGGAGGTTTTCCTTGGAGGTTTCAAAACAGAGGATAGTTGGCCATCTGACAGCAATGAGGAGCAATGTGAATTTAGGGGGAGGCGTTTGTGTGTTTCCTGCATTGTGCAGGGGGTTGGACTAGATGACCCTGGAGGTCCCTTCCAGCTCTGCGATTCAAGTTCCTGAAGGGCTGTCCTATAAGAGGATGATGTGGAATTGTTTTCTGTGGCCCCGGAAGGTAGGACCAGAACCAACGGGTTGAAATTAAAAGAGTTTCCTGCTCAACATTAGGAAGAACTTCCTGACCGTTAGAGCGATTCCTCAGTGGAACAGGCTTCCTCAGGAGGTGGTGGGCTCTCCTTCCTTGAAGGGTTTTAAACAGAGGCTAGATGGCCATCTGACAGCAATGAAGATCCTGTGATTTTAGGGGGAGGTGTTTATGAGTTTCCTGCAATGTGCAGGGGGTTGGACTAGATGACCCTGGAGATTCCTTCCAACTCTAGGATTCTATTAGGAAGAACTTCCTGACGGTTAGAGCGGTTCCTCAGTGGAACAGGCTTCCTTCTTGGGAGGTGGTGGGCTCTTCTTCATTTGAGGTTTTTAAATAGAGGCTAGATGGCCATGTGACAGCAATGAAGATCTTGTGAATTTAGGAAGAGGTGTTTGTGAGTTTCCTGCATTGTGCAGGGGGTTGGGCTACATGACCCTCGAGGTCCCTTCCAACTCTATGATTCTGAGATCTCCAGACCCCCTTGGGAAGTTGGGCAACTCAAAAAAGAGTCGCAGGGGATGCGGAACTGGAGAGCCAGCGAAAGCTCCGTGTGCGACAGACTCCTGAAGCAAAATGAACACTTAAAAGATGTACAGCTCGATAAATGCTTCAATGGTGAAATGTCTCAAATAACTTCATTTATTCAATCAATGAGAGTTGCGTCACTCTCATACAACGTTTCCCTCTTTACACTTTCGAGAACTAACAGCCCTTTAGCAACGCAGAGCCTAGCCACAAGCTAGGTTCAATGTGCTACCAATGTGCCAGTTTGGTGTAGTGGTTAAGTGTGCGGACTCTTATCTGGGAGAACCGGGTTTGATTCCCCACTCCTCCACTTGCACCTGCTGAAATGGCCTTGGGTCAGCCAGAGCTCTGGCAGAGGTTGTCCTTGAAAGGGCAGCTGCTGGGAGAGCCCTCTCCAGCCCCACCCACCTCACAGGGTGTCTGTTGTGGGGGAGGAAGGGAAAGGAGATTGTGAGCCGCTCTGAGACTCTTCGGAGTGGAGGGCGGGATATAAATCCAGTATCTTCATCTACCTCACAGGGTGTCTGTTGTGGGGGAGGAAGGGAAATGAGATTGTGAGCCGCTCTGAGACTCTTCGGAGTGGAGGGCGGGATATAAATCCAATATCTTCTTCTTCTACCTTCTACAGTACTTCTCGGAAGATTCCATAAAAGTCACTATGCTAACAGACTGTGCACTTGTGCATATCCAGAGACAGAAACTTGAGAACATGTGTTTTGAAATTGTACTTTGTACTGTGACCTGCGCTTCGTACTCATTGACCCCTGTCTGAGCGAGCAAACAGCAAAGCCTGACAAATATAAAATTGTCTTCCGGTTGTCGACTCAGAACCAATTGGAAATTGAAACTGTTGCACTTTTTTTTTTTATCTAGCCTCTAGGAGACGCTTAATGTATTTGCAAAATGCCATTTGATGGATGGGTTGGTTCCCTGTCATGTTTGATATCATGTCAATAAAGGTTATTGCAGTGTATTGTGATGTAATTTCAGGTAATTGCTTTCTTTCCACTTCAGGTAAAGGTTATTGCAGAATGGAAGATAATATGTAACGATTGAGCAAGCTACGGCTTAGATAACGCTGCCAGCGAAACAGGGAAACGGACCGGTTCTGCCGGTCCGCTTTGCGCTTCTGTGGGTGCTGTGAGGTGTTGGAGTGGTCCACTGAGAGTCATCCCCTGCGAATGTATGATACATTGCATGGATGGAATTTCCGCACCTCTTTGTCGACGCAAGTCACGCCGATTGAATGAACAAAGTTGTTTTGAGACATTTCACCAGCGGAACATTTCTTGAGCTGTACCAGTTTGGTGTAGTGGTTAAGTGTGCGGACTCTTATCTGGGAGAACTGGGTTTGATTCCCCACTCCTCCACTTGCATCCGCTGGAATGGCCTTGGGTCAGCCATAGCTCTGGCAAAGGATGTCCTTGAAAGGGCAGCTGCTGTGAGAGCCCTCTGCAGCCCCACCCACCTCACAGGGTGTCTGTTGTGGGGGAGGAAGGTAAAGGAGATTGTGAGCCCCTCTAAGACTCTTCAGAGTGGAGGCTGGGATATAAATCCAATATCTTCATGTACCTCACAGGGTGTCTGTTGTGGGGAAGGAAGGTAAAGGAGATTGTGAGCCCCTCTAAGACTCTTCAGAGTGGAGGCTGGGATATAAATCCAATATCTTCATGTACCTCACAGGGTGTCTGTTGTGGGGAAGGAAGGTAAAGGAGATTGTGAGCCGCTCTGAGACTTCGGAGTGGAGGGCGGGATATAAATTCAATATCTTCTTCTACCTCACAGGGTGTCTGTTGTGGGGGAGGAAGGGAAAGGAGATTGTGAGCCGCTCTGAGACTCTTCGGAGTGGAGGGCGGGATATAAATCCAATATCTTCTTCTTCCTCTTTTAAGTGTTCGTTTTGCTTCACGCTGCTTTCGCTGGCTCTCCAACCCCCCGCTTGGAAGTTGGCAACCCTAGAAAGTGCTACTGGATTTGAATTCAGTTCTGCTGCTACCAGCTAGGACAGCCGCCCACCTTCAAGCCTTCTACAGAGAGTCGCTGACATCCAGCTTGCAACACACAGGTGCCCTGGGCAGGTTCTCTCACCTGTCACCTGGTATGTTTCCCCAGCCGTCTGTTCTGAGTTTCACTTCCAGTCACCAGTTGGCTCCTCCCAGCCTCGGCTTCTGTAACTGTGACAGAGAAATCGCAGAGCACAGAAACCAGGAGTGGGATTCTCACCAGAGGCCCAGGTTAGGTAAGTAAGGATTTGCGGTGCGGGAAGGTATACCAAGAGGTCATTGCTTTCTTTCCACTTCGTGCTTCAGGTGTTTCG